>NC_048273.1:1159212-1276507 GCF_009762535.1 Notolabrus celidotus | reverse complement strand
ATTGGAAATAAACAAACAGGCTATTTACGAGGAACATCTCTCTTCATCAAACGAGCCGATGGAAGGAGAGAAAGTGAATCAGAGCCTGAAGGGTAGAAAACAGTGAGTCACTCCGGCAGTGTAGTAACGCAGCTTTACGATGATCCATCGACTCAAACTATGGAATGACTTAACCTGTTTAGGAGGAACGGATAAACACGAGCAGGAAAATCTGAAACGATGTCTGGTATTTGTTTACTACAACAAATGGAATCATCTGTTTCCTCTGTGGTGATGTTCAGAGAGTCTCCTCTGGGAACGGCTCCACAGTTCACTGACTGTGAAACTCTGTGTTTGAACGAGAGTCCAGAAATCATCAGGTGTGTTTATGAAGGAAAAAAGAATCCTTATAAAAAAACACAGATTATAATAACATGACGGAGCAGAGGGAGGCCTCATTTCTAAAGCTCTAATCTTCTCCAGTAACATAATATTAAATTATTACATTAAATGTTAAATGTTATTATCTCAGGGTTCTTAGTCTGTCTGTTAATGACAAATAAGAACTGTGACTATATCTGAAAAAAGAAGGATCCTCCTCATTTAACTGCTGCTGGAGCTAGTTATTTAAAGATTGTTGATGCTCTTGATGAGTCATTCATTATTATTATTATTATTATTGAATTATAACTATTATTGTTTTTACTATTATTATAAATTTATAATTATTGTATTATTAGTTGCATAATTACTATTTATGGCCTTTAATTATTATTTCTTTCATTATTATCATTTTATTATTTTTATATTACTATTATTATTTCTATTATATTGTTTTATGTATTATTATATTGCTATACTATTAAAATTATATTAATTATTTATTATATTTTTTATTTTATATTATTAGTATTATTATTACATTACTAATTTTTATTATATTGGTTTTTTTTTTGTTTTTTTTAATTTAATTCAATTATTATTATTATATTATGTATAAGAATATTACTACTTTATTTATTATTTATTATAGTTTTATTTTATATTATTAATTTATATTATTGGTATTTTATTACATTACTATTTTTTATTACATTGTATTCATCATGTATTTTCTCATTCTATTAACACAATTATAAGTAGTAATATTATTCATTAATAGTATCATTTAAAAGTGGTTCAGTCTAGAGTTGACCTGGGTCCATTTGGGGATTATTAAGGTCCCAGACCCTAAATTTGGACAAAGCTTTACTGCTATTAAAATGAGTTTCACCAAAATATGATCCTCAAATTGGAAACAGTCACCATTCCTCTAAAAAACCATTAAGCTTGAAATATAAGCTTTATAATAAATAAAGCTGTGTTTTCCATTTTTCAGCTTAGTCACATTGCAGTTTTTCCAATATTCCATAAAGTTTTAAGCTGAAGATGCAGAATAGTTTCATAAACCAACCAAAAGGAGTTAAAACACAAAAACAAAACCAAAGATGGTTCAGGTCAGACAGAAGTGGATTAGACTTTGACACAGGTTCATCTGTTTGGGTGTTTCCTGCTTCGTTCTGCCGTCTAATATCGTGACATTTTTCTCTTATCTTAAAGAAACATTCTTCTTTTTCACATGGTCTCTGACCTAACCAGTTTTCTGTAAGTGTTAATATAAAAAAACAAACGTCTCCTCATGAATCGGCTGTAGGTGTTCTCTTATTGAAGTGTAGGTCAGACGCTGAACTTTACATCTGAACCCAGGAACAATGAGGAACCCTTCCCTTTCCTGGCTGGGAAGGACGACGTGTCAGCAAGATGGACCCGGAGACTTCAAAGCTCCCGAGCGAGGGAGGAAGAGGAGAGGAAATGAAGAGATCTCACGTTACATGAGGGAGTGTGTGGAGGCTGTAACGTCAGTTTTTGCTATGTTAAATGATAACCGTCTCATCTTGTTGTAAATCCAGATTCAGTTCTCAGGCCTCCTGATGCCTTCATCCACACACAGAGACTTGTGATGAGTAAGCAGGTCGGCTGTCTTGTCTTGCTCCAGAGGACTTACGCAATCCGCTGAAAGATGAACTCGGTGTTACCCTGACCTCAGACCGCTTTGTGTGCACCCGTCAGGATCCTGGTTCAGTTTGATGAAGCTTTACTGAGGTTCTCCTCATGCAGGAACAGACAGATTTAATATACATAGATGTAGTTTCATTGTAAACTCCACCTTTATCTCCTCCATCTTGTTATCATATCTCAGCTTTAATGCTGAACTGAAACCACAAACAGGCTCTCATTCAGCAGCTCAGTACAAACATACCTCTCCCCCGACGCAGCCTCCCTCCTCCTGCACAGTCATTCACACAACACAAATCACAGCCGGTCCACGCGGGCTTTGAAGTCTCATTAAGGCCACTGCGAGGGAAAACAGGTTGAACAAGTGAAGGAGAGAAAGGAGAGAAAAATAACATTCAGCCTTTACACTTGGGGGGTAAAAAGTTCAACACTGCACAGACCCTGAGAGCCCTCCGGTGCCTGACTTTCCGCAGGACCACCTATAAAGCCGCTCTACAAACCCAGAAAGGCTCTGAGAAAACTCAGGAGCTCGCTCTGCAGGACAACGCCCTTACCATGTGCTCATCAGAGTCTGTGCGAGGAGCGGGGAACATTCACGCTGTTTGGACGAAGCTGCGCCCGCTCGGTACCTCGGCGTTCACGATGATTTACCTCGCAGTCAATCAAAGTGGTGTCGGGGATTGACTGGGTTGCCTCACTCATTTGCGTAGCTCAGCATGATGAGTGAATTTAAAGCCTGAGTAATGCGCCTGATCTTCTGTGGGACTTTAACAAGACAGCGCTAACATCCCCTCATCCTTCCCTGCTCTCCTTTCTCAGTAGAAGAAGAAGAAGTCTGTGTTTACACGGCGCAGATGGCTAATCTAACGCGGCTCTGCTCTCTCACCGAGCCCGCTCCAACACTAACATTATGAAATGTGCGGCACAAATTACTATCCAAATACAGCGCTGCTTTAAAATAAACCCAGCTGATTTTACATTTACTGAAATATTAGTTCATCTGAGCCCCCTTCCACATTTCTGCAACCACAACCTCTCTCTCTCTCTCTCTTTTCTTCACCTTTTCAGTAGAAAATCTAAAGTCAACATCTGACCAGAGTCTGTGTTGTTTCTGGTGAGCAGCTGAGGTAATGTTTCCTTTTCTCATAGGATCAAACGGCGCTGGAAGTGCACGGCCTGTTGGGTAATCTGCACTGCCTACAAACGCTGTGATATACACTTTAATAATGCTGTAGAGCATCTTAATCATTAAAGTCTACATGTTAGACATCCTGCTAACAAAGAGTGTGATCACTGAAGAAAGTTTGCTTTCCAGACTCTTTCATCAACATGTAGAATAATCAGGATGAAACTTTGACTTTTAATTTTCCTTTCTCTGGAATTTAAATCCTCATTAACTGATCAGTCTAAAGGTAAACATCATATCCTGTTTAATAATGGACGTAGTCTTCATGACGTCACCCGTCTGTTTCTGAAGCCCTGTTTTGAAGCTGATCGTCGGTGGGTGCCATATTGGAAATGCTGAACTCAACCTAACGTCTGTGGAGCTAGTGTGAGGTAAAGAGGCGGGGCTTAAGCCTCCTTGCTAACAGCTACAGTGTCCCCGCCTGTCAATCAAGTCAGCCACGCCCTTATTTGGGCAAAACTTGTAAATTTAAGATCTTCTAAACTGCTGAGTTATGAAAAAATTACTTCAAATGAGCTTTTCCACGGGCATAAAATCAGAACATAACACCCTATAAACAACGAAAACTCTTCCCTTTGTTTAAGTGCAAAAAAGTAAAAGTACATTCTGTAAATGTTCACAGTTAATGAACTATCTTTCTACAAAAACAACTGTTGTGTTTTTTGCCAAGATGAGTCTCATAGTGGGGCTGAATATTGCAAACACACCAAACACACAGGTTTCCCATTCACCTGACACAGAGTGTGATGTTTACAGCAAAAGAACAGAGATGATAATAACAAACAAGGTAAAGTTGATTATTTTGGTCCCCTCAGCTCCAGCATGACGGTTTGCTTGCTGCACAGTGTTGTATGCAGGGTGTGTAATGCTAGTGTTAGTAGTTAGTGGATCATCTTATAGTGCTCTAAAAAGTCTGCATGAATCTCAACCGAATTATGGAAACGGCAAGTCATCTTTTTCTCACTTTGAGAAAAAAAAAGTCCCGGAAAAAAAGTGCCGTTCAGGTTCGCTCCATCAGCACTATGATTGTATGCGACCCCCAGAGGACAAATCTGAAATAGTAGTTACTATTATTGAAAAATTGCTGTTAAAGGTGACATATCACGCTTTTTTCATCAACATATATTGGTCTAAGAGGTCCCAAAACATGTCTTTAAAGTTTATGCTAAAAAAAACCACTTTGAAATCAGATTTTGGTCTGCCTGAAAACCCCTCTTCTTCAGCCCTCCTCAGAAGAGGCTGTTTTCTCTCTGACCACGCCCCCTCATGAAGTGGGTGTGGTCTCGGCTGTCCAGCACGTTGATCTAATGTTTACATGTTGGCTGAATATACACGGCTGCTCACAGACCCGCGTTACTTCAACCCTCTGAATCTGATCCAGAATCTGATCCTGATGGAGAGGCGCCTGCAGCAGGACCTTTCTGAACCATTGGTCACAGATTTAGTGTTTCTTGTTGTTTTATTTGTCAGCATGTCGACGTGTGTCTTGGTACACAGCTACCAACATGTAGCTATGTGGCTATGCTAACTAGCGCTAGCACTTTCCCATGAAAACTAAAAATCATCCACTAGATCTTCAAATCTGCAGACGTGGGGAGTCAAAGCGACCTTTGTGTTTATTAAGACAGCCTACAACTAGCATGCCTCCCTCCTAAGCTCCTTGTTAGCACACATGTGTGCAGGGAATGAAAAACGGAGGAGGGGTTGAGTTGTATTTTATACAGTCTATGGGCTGAACAAGCTCCGAGCTCTGACTTCCTGTTACAGACTGGATGGCGTTGTGACGTGTGCTGGTTTCAGCACACATTTACAGAAAGGTGGAGAAATCAGAACAGGGGCAGAATGGACTCTTTGACTCTTCAGGGGGTTTGTAGACAGGGACACAGATTTCAGGGAGAGAACCCTGCTGACCCTGCAAGATGACTTCTGTCACCTGTGCTTGTTTGTATCCAGGTAGTAGAGCATCATAGCATTATATCCAGTAACCAGACCTCCAGCTTAAGCCTGGTTTATACTTCTGCACATCTCTACCATCTCTATCTAGCTGTACCTGAGGATGGGATTAGCACCTGAAGTCTGCGAACTCCACCAACACACTCCATCTTGGAACCTAAGGTCCTCGGACCTGGGTCTCCTCTCCATCCCCCGGACTAAGCTATGGACCTTCGGGGACAGAGCCTTCAGTGTGGAAGTCCCCTACTCTGTGGAACTCTCTCCCTTCCGACATCCACAGCGCTCCGACCCTGGACACTTTTAAGAAAGCAATCAAAACGCACCTTTTCCTCAAGGCCTTTCCCTGTTAGATATCCCCACCTACCCCCCAGACCCCCTACCTGACCCTGTGAGGCCACCTTGGGTTTCTTGAAAGACGCTATATAAACATCAGTTATAAGAAATAGCTCTGACTTACTGTACGTGCAAAATGAAGTTTCAGTTTTAGTGTTTCAGCAAATCTGCTTTCTCTTTCTTTCTTTCTTTCTTTCTCATGCTCTTTCATTTTTATCTCTGTCTTCTTCAGAGTGACAGAAATTCACTGAATTTTGCATTCTACTTAGAGATCACTGTTTGTTATAGACGTCATGATTGCCTGTAAGTCTGTAAGTAGGGTGTAGAATCACTCTCAGGGTGCTATCTGAGGTCAAACATGTCAGACCCCTCTGATACTTCACCTCTAACTTGACTCAGCTTTTGTGCAGTTAGGTTAATCCTGGGATAATCAGAGGATGGATGCACTTCATACCAGCAACAGATACAGAAACAAATATACTTCTGATATGTGGAAGACAAAAAAACAAGACTAACTGAGCAGGAAGAAAAACTACATAACTGTGAATAAATGGACCCACCCATTCCTGATTCCTGACCATGCAGCAGATTCAGTGTCTGCAAGGATTAGGTGCTTTCCTCAGCCAATCAGATTCAGGTTGACCTCAGACATAGATACTGAGCAGGGTTGACACACTTCTACAGCTTGTCATAACACATTAAATTTCTCCTTAAGTGTCTCCTCTTTAAGATGCTAAAAATAAGTATCGCCTCAGTAAGTGGAAAGTTATTTTGGGAAACAGAAAAGCCGAAAAATACAATAAATTGAATTCATACTTTCCATTTTTGCCCTGCTGCCACGGATAAGAAAACCAGGAACCCAGACCATGACTAAAGTGGAAGGGTATCGTATAACCGAAGCGTCTGCTTTACAAATGAAGCTCTGTGTGTTTGCATGTTGCTCAGATACAGAACAGCAGGGCCGACGGGTTCTTCGGAGGCACTCAGGATATGGTCACATTTTTGCACAAAGAAAAAGAAACATTTTGCAAAGTGCAGACCCCCTTTTTCAACGATGGAAAATGTGTAACAACTGGCGTAATTAGGTTCTAAAAATACCTCGGTGTTGATCTCTGAAGTTGCTGCTGTCGGACATCTTCTGGTTTCGTGATGAATGGAAGCGGTGGCGCCAAAGGAAATGGCGGAGGGAAGCGGGGTCACTTTTTGGTTTAGTAACCTTGCTGAAACTCTGACACCAAATCATTTTCGGTGTTGATCTGGCGGTGATGTCATCATGGAGGAATTTTTAATTTAAAAAGGGGACAGAGTGGCATTCTGGGAAAATGGAGAGTTGGGTAGTTTGGGCAATGATTGGTGTTCCTCCAAACGAGAGCAGAAGAAGAGTCACTTTAGAGGATTCTGATGTTACAGTGGAGAGGACTCAGTACAGAGAGCTGAGAGCTGAGAGGTGAGACGACAGACAGGAAGTCACCCAGCTACTGTTACTTTAGCCTCTTTGAGTATTTGATGCTTTACACTTTAATATCTTAAATATATATTACTTTAAATTCTCAGCTCTTCAAAGCTTAATCTAAAATATTCTGCACTTCTGTTCTTACTTTTATTTTTAATTTAATTTGATTGTTTTAGTATTTATATCTTATTTTATTCCTTCTTTCTACTTATATTCTGATATTCATACTTATAGTGTGTAAGAGTAACTGTAGAGACCAAATATACATAAATACAGTATTTCTGATTCTGATTTTCAGCGTCTTGTTAAAACTGTTGATGATGAACTAAAGAAGATTAAAGCTTTCAAAGGATACATTTTTTAACTTGTGATGAATCCCTCATCTTCAATTTTAAATCCTGATTAATTGCATTTTTTATCACATGCTCTAAATGATGTTATTTTGCATTTCAGGACATTATTTTAACTCTGTATTAACAATGTACAGCTATTCTATTTAGTGCCTCCTCTTGTATTCATGACACTATAGCTCACAACATGCCAACCTGAACATGTCCTGCTGACCTGGGTCTTTCATACCTCAGACTGCGGTCAGTTTTCACCCATTTAGCAATCGCTGCTGTAAAAGCCACAATATAATAATTTAATTTGTTTGAAAATAATAGTGTTAAATTCATGTTTTGTGCCTTTTTGGGGAAGAAAGAATATTCAGGGCACATAGGGTTAATGTGACTGGAGTGTGATTGGATAGCTCCCTTGTCAATGATTGACTCACTTGGTACATGGTGAGTGAGTGAGACAGAGACAGAGCTGTGCAAAGCTGCAAGAGCATACAGTTCTTTTACCATGTGACTTGTGTCACGGCAACACAACCCTGGCACGAGCTCGGTCTAGGGCAGGGGTGTCCAAAGTATGGCCCGGGGGCCAATTGCGGCCCAAGGTCCATTTATTTATGGCCCCAAGCTTCCATCTTAAATTGTGTTATTTATAGCAAAGAAATTAATCACAGTTACTTTCTACAAACAAAACTAAAGTGGATCTAGAAACGTCTCAAAAAGCTTCATATGGACTACCTGTCTAAAGCCAAAGCAGTGTGAATTCTGCAAGACGGCAATAAAGAAGAAACACAAGAGCTCTTAAAGTTCACAAGTTTTCAAATGAATGTTTGTATCATGATGTGAAAATGTTCTTTATGAACACTAAAAGTTCAGAAGACACAAAAGAGGACACCAGACAAGATCAAATTAGGAAATTGTGCAGAAAAGGCAAAATTAGGTGCATCAAAAATGTTCAGAACTCAGGAAAATGATTATTTAGTTCTTAAAATGTTTCCTGCTTGTCAGAAAGGTCTTAAAAACCACATAAAAAAGAAGTGTGATGAAATCCAGATCATGATCCTGCCACAGGAAAATAATGATACAATACTTTTCCCACATTGCCCGACTAATGAAAAACATTTTCCTCCAGAAGAAGATAACGTTTGCTCATGTGTACATGGCTTGTGGAGAACTGAGGACTACCTAGTTACTGATTTATTGAGACAAAATTTAAAATGATTGTTATTAAATAAATATTTCATATACAACTTTTGGGATTCCTAAGTCTCAGTAGGAGCCACTGGCCCTGAGGTATTCTGACAACATCATATGTGGCCCTCTTTGAAAAAAGTTTGGACACCCCTGGTCTAGGGCATCCAAGCGTTGGCTGCCGGTGCCATACTACAGAAGGAATCAGGTGGCTGTCGAGCAAAAGGCAAAGGGAAAAGGCGGACCTTACCTGTGCCGACTTCTTTCCAGAACACCGTTCACGGCTCCGGGACCAGCTCACGCTGCTTCCTTCTCGTTACCCCTCAGGGTTTCAGATGACAGTTCATATTTAAGTTCACATATATAACACACGACAAAACTCAACGGAAAAAGGGGAAAACTTCCCAAGAATCTCTTTCCACGGCTTCTGACAACGGCGTCTCTTTCTTCTCGCCTCTCTAGCAGGCGTCTGCCTGAGCTAATCAAAGCCACAGCGTCACCGTCTCATTGATTAATTGGTCACGTGACTAGGAAGGTCCGCCCACCTGTAGCTCGACAGCCACACCCCCATACTCTGGACAGTGTTGCTGCAACACATGTGACATGTAACTTTTACTTTATTCTTTATTAAAAGATTCAAAACCTGGATCACCTCTCCTGTCATCTGCGTATGAAACAGTTAACTGAACTTAATGAGTCTGATTAGCTGCTGGCTGAGCTCAGAGGTGATAGTTTCACCTGTGTCAGTCTGTTGCTTGTTACCTTATGTGTATGTAGTCCCCGTGTGTCCTCCCTGCGTTTCAGTTTATCATGAATGTATCACCTTTGAGTTCTGCTACGTGGATTTTGATTTGACTTTGCGTTTTGAAGGAAGTCTGTTTTTGTTAGTCTCTGGTTTTTAGTTCATTAAATCAGTTTTACTTTGAGACTGCACTTTCAATCAATCAATCAATCTTTATTTGTATAGCGCCAAATCACAACAAACGTTATCTCAAGACTCTTTTACAAACAGAGCAGGTCTAGACCACTCTATGTCAAATTATGAACAGAGACCCAACACCAAGACAGGATCAGACTCAGTCTGACCCCACCTTAATCCACCATGAGCATTACACCTCACAGTATTTAGCTAGTTACAGTGGTGAGGACAAACTTCCTTTAACAGGCAGAAACCTCCAGCAGGACCAGACTCATGTTAGACAGCCATCATGCCTCGACTGAGTTGGGTCTGGAAAGACAGATAGAGGGGAGTAAGAGAGAGAGGTGATAGTGATGAGACGAGTCGTAGAAGCTGTTGCCGCTGGAGTCCAGATCGTCCGCAACAGGAGGACGTCTACGGCAGCTCAGAGGAATCTACGAGACAATGGAGCTCAGGGACTCCAGAAAGGTCTATGGTTAGTAACTTTAATGGGACAGGCAGAGTTAAAGTAAGTGATGAAGGGGTTGGGGGGAAGAAGGTGAGCTAGGATCCCAGTGTGTCAGTGTGCCAGTTCCCCCGGCAGTCTAAGCCTATAGCAGCATGACAAAAGCTGGTCCAAGCCTGATCCAGCTCTAACTATAAGCTTTATCAAAAAGGAAAGTTTTAAGTCTACTCTTAAAAGTAGAGAGGGTGTCTGCCTCCCGACCCTGACTGGTAGATGATTCCAAAGGAGAGGGGCCTGATAACTGAAGGTTCTACCTCCCACACTACTTTTAGAGATTTTGGGTACGACTAGCAAGCCTGCATGTTGGGAGCGTAGAGTTCTAGAGGGGGAATAGGGCACTATGAGCTCTTTAAGATACGAGGTTGCCTGATTTTTAAGGGCTTTGTAGGTTAAAAGAAGGATTTTAAATTCTATTCTACATTTTATTGGGAGCCAGTGTAGAGAAGCTAACACTGGAGAGATGTGCTCCCTCTTCCTAGACTTTGGGTCCTCTTGTTGTTGAAGTCTAATTCTTGACAGATTCAGGAATTATTTAAAGTTAAATATGCCGTTCAGAAGCACAATGGTGTCGCTGTTTTAGATCAAAGTAGCCGCAAGTAAGAAGATGCTGCAGCAGTTTAAGTACGGTGTGCAGAAAGGGACAAAATAACAAAGCTGCAAAAAAAGTGCAAACTAATATCAGACCTTTAGTTTTATTGTGATGTATTTAATGTGGACAGCCCTAAGAAATATGTATTCTTTAATCAAATAAATAATACAAATATAAATAATCTGTATCACTTAGCAGTGATATCATAAGGTGAATAATAATAAATAAATATATTTTAAAGACAGTACAAGTTCCTAATTGAATGCATTTATCTGAAATTTGAATTATTTACAGTTAAAGATAAAATGCAAAATAAATAATTTAAGAGTTTTTATTAGGCGGGGATACTCTGTCCTGTTTTAACTCTTTAATAACCAATGATTTAACACCTGAGTGTGTGTGTGAGTGTGTGTGTGTGTGTGTGTGTGTGTGTGTGTGTCTCCTGTGTCCTCTCTCCTCTATCTGTCTCACTTAGTCCTCCTCCCTGTATCTGTTCTTCTGGTCTTCCTCTGTCTTTATAACTGATCACCGGCCGTATGGATCCAGACTCTGCTATGGTAACAGCCGGAATAAAGTCCGGTGTTAGATTCATTACGGCGCCGTGCTGATGATGCTCTCGGTGATGCGTCCACTCAGGAGGCACTCCAGGTGAACCGCCACTCCCTCAGAGATGTTTCATCAGGGCGGCCTCTGAGCTCCTAATCGTATTTTCTCGTGTGTTGTTTTTCCCAGAAGCTGATTCACTCGTCAGTGTTGACTCTGCATGAAGAGGATTGTTCTTCTCACATGTCAGGATGGGTTTATGTGTAGGTCGTCATAAGATGGACTCTTTGCACTCACTGCAGGAAGTCAGTTTGACTCTGAGACTGGCAAATTAACATTTTCATTTATAATCACAACATGCAAAGCTGGCTCCTCCGCCTCATCTGAACACCACAACTAGCTTCCTCTTGGACCTCCAATATCAGACTCTAACTCAACTCCTCTTTATTTATAAAGCAGCTTTCACACATTCAGGCATGCAGAACAAAGAGCTTCACAAAGAACAGACAGACAGAAAATAACAGAAACAGGTAAAATGATACAACACTGAAATAAATAATTAAAAATAAAAATACAATAAAATAAACAAAAATAAAGTCAGATAATTATAAATAAAATAAAATCAGTTCAATATCAGAGAAATAAAAAAAACAGATAAATATGAATAAAATAAAAACAGTTAAATATCATAAAAATAATAAAATCAATAAAGTGAAATCCAATAAATATCAGAAAAATTCAATAAATACATTACAATAAAATAAAACCACATAATTACCAGAAAAATAAAATATCATGATAATAGAATCAATAAAGTAAAACCAGATAAATTCACACTAAAATACAATAAAATCAATAAAGTAAAATCCAATAAAAATCAGAATAATAAAATAAATTCATTACAACAAAATCAATAAATTAAAATCAGATAAATACCAGAAAAAAATAAAATAGAACAAGATAGAAAAAAAAATAAAATAAAAATGAAGCTAAAACAATAGAATGGAAATTCAGGTAATAATTTTAATAATCAGTCCAGGGCTTAAAATAACTACTCCAAGTTAAAAGCCATATTTTAAAGGTAAGTCTTAACGGGTCATTTGTTGCATCAGTCTGCCTTTTCATTGCAATGGACAATTTATTCTGGTTCATCCAGTGCAGCTCATCAGTAATCAATAATCTGTAACTTAAAGAAGCTTTCATCACATTTACTTTGATTTGTGTTAAACAGAAAAATCAGATGATGTAACTTTGAAAAAATCAACAACAGGCTGATAGTGAGAGGGACACAACAACGAGGAGCTCCAATAAATATCTTCATCAGCATGTTCAGACTGAAGCCAGCTCGACTGATGGCGCCCGTCTACAGTGATCTAGTTCAGCTGCCCCTCCTGACCCCTCCGCCCCCCACAGGGAGCTGTAACCGTGCCCCACATAGGGAGCGGGGGGCATTACATCACCCCCCCTCCAGGCCTCAGCGAGTGTGGATGTGTCCGCTGAGTCAGGCTGACATCGGACTTTCATCCGCCTGGTGAAGGCGCTGCCCTCGACCTCCCACGTCCCCGTCCTTCTTTCCTACCTGATTGCTTTCTTCTTGGTCTCGGTGGCTTCCATATGTCAGCAATCATCTGCCCTTCAGACCCTGGACTTGTTAGCCAATTGGCCCCACCTGCCAGTAATCTTCCCCGCGAGGCAGCGGCGCTGGATGCGAATCAGGTCCGCTTGTTTCCCGTCCGATGCTAATCACCTGTTTGTTGTGAAGTTTGAATACGCGTCAGGAGACACTGTGCTTTGGGGTGAGATCAAACAACGTAATGATCATGATGGAGACCAAAGATACACAAGGAGAGCTTTGCAGGAATCACTCTGAACAACATGTTTCTTCATTTGGAGGGAGATAAATCCATGTTTTTATTCTTATATCACATCACTGAAATGTTTAAACTTCACCTTTATTTACTTTAAGATGTGACAGACTTTGATATCTCACTTCTGGTAAAGACTGATGCCCAGGATGTGACGTCTCTCAGTGGCTCAGCAGCTTGTTTACCTCTCTTAAATCACAATTACACACAGCTCTAATTACAGACGGGACAAAACATCCATTAAGCAATGTATCACTGTCCTGACTCATGCAATACAATTAACGTAGAACTGGCGCCAAATATTGATATTTTAATTGAAAATAATACGCCTCTCTGAACACTCACATTCTGATTCACAGCGTCAACCAATGAGAGCAGAGAGAGCAGGGAGAAGGAACCATCCAGAGAAAGACCCGGAGACAAGGAAGGAAGGGAATGGAAGGAAAGCAGATGAAGTCTAACATCTCTAAAGCCTTTAATCTCAACGTTATCTTTGAGATAGAAATAACAATCACTATAAAACACCTCTGGACTGTAAAACCTCTGTGTCATAGTCCTACAACAAATAAGATAACTCCACTGAGTCACACTCTCTGGCTCTAAGATGACAGGGATATTAAAGAGGCGGCAAACTTCTGGCAACAGCACTTCATTTGATTTCAGATGGATGAAAATAATGTCTCAGACTTCCACTAGATCCATGTCCGGTCCAGCTCCATGCTCTCGTCCATCAACACCCACTGTCTGTGTTTTCAGGACCTCCGGACAGCTGGAGTCATGTGACCGAGGTTTCCCCTTCTGTAATCCCTGAATCAAGGATTCTCCTCCTCCTCCTCTCCTCATCCATGTTGTCTTTCTGGTCCTCTGAAAACCTCTGACCTGTTGACTCCAGGCCTGGCTCCGCTCATCATGACTTTGGTTTGTTGTTGTAGTTAAGTGAAATACGATCTGGTGATAACACAGAGTGTTTTATTCTGAAAATTAACCGGATGTTTTCATTTTGTTTTGGTGAAACCTGACTTCCTGTCCTGCTCCATCTGCTCTGTTGAGATTGATGAGTCGTGCTCCGGCATCCGGCACAAATAGAAGTCTTGTGTCTCTGATCCAGAGGACTCCAACCTAATGGAACGCAACGGAGTGGATCCAGTGGAAGTTAACACACTGACTAGAATAGAAACCGATCAGATCCAGAGCTGTGATGGATTGGAGACAGATCCGGTGACATTTGGCCATAATACATGGGGTCTTGTTCACGAGTGAGGGGATGATGGAGTGAGAGATTGACTGTACTGGTTTGTTGTGGTGAAGAGAGAGCTGAGCCAGAAGGCAAAGCTCTCAGTGTACCACTCAATCCATGTCCCAATCCTCACCCATGATCACGAGATGTGGGTAGTGACCGAAAAAGAACAAGATCATGAATACAAGCAGCTGAAATGAGCTTCCTCCACAGGGTGTCTGGGCTCAGCCTTAGAGAGAGGGTCAGGAGCTCAGACATCCAGGAGAGGCTCAAAGTAGAGCATTGAGAGGAGCCTGCCGGATCCAGTGGAAGTTAACACATTGACTAGAATAGAAACCTATCAGATCCAGAGCTGTGACGGATCAGAGACGGATCTGGTGACATTTGGCTGTAATACACGGGGTCTTGTTTTCACGAGTGAGGGGATGATGGAGTGAGAGATTGACAGACAGATCAGGGCGGCGTCTGCAGTGATGCGGACGCTGTACTGGTCTGTCGTGGTGAAGAGAGAGCTGAGCCAGAAGGCAAAGCTCTCAGTGTACCGGTCAATCTATGTCCCAACCCTCACCTGTGATCACGAGATGTGGGTAGTGACCGAAAAACAACAAGATCATGAATACAGGCAGCTGAAATGAGCTTTCTCTGAAAGGGGCCTTAGAGAGAGGGTCAGGAGCTCAGACATCCAGGAGAGGCTCAAAGTAGAGCATTGAGAGGAGCCTGCCAGATCCAGTGGAAGTTAACAAATTGACTAGAATAGATCCTGATCCTGTGATGGATCAGAGACAGACCGGTGACAGATCTGGTGTAATTTGTCCGTCAGACACGTGTACACTGGTTGTGTTCCCTTTAAAATACCAGAACACAAAGAAAGACATCAGAAACATAACGCAGCTAAATTTAAATCCAAACCTGATTCCGTTTCCCACAGTTATTCCACTCTGGGAATCTATTTTGAGCCGTCAAATTACTGCGGAGTGTTTCATAAAGTGCAAATTAATTCTGCATGCAGAGAAACACTTCTGCCTTCACCCCAGAACCCACAGGTATGGGGCTTGAATATCCCACTTGGCTGGAGGAGAGCGAGCAGAGCCGTGCTCTGCAGAGGCTACGTCATCATGAGAGCACACAGCGAGGTGCAGCTCGGGGCCGTCTGTGGAAGGGACCAGGTTAGGTGTGTTAGAGAGGGTTTATCATATGTGGTCTGAGAGGAGGGGAGGAGGGATGAGCTCTACAGGAAGTTAACTCTTCTTTGGGTATCTTAAATCTTGAATAGAAAGCTCCTTTTTGGATGCATAAAACATTTTAAATTCTGGAGTTTCGTGAGGTTGTAAAGTGAAAGCATGAAACCTCAGATTTAAAAGTTGCTCCATTTATTCTGAGAGCCTGAATCAACCTCACACTTTGATCCTGATGTTTGTTTTAGGGCTTCATAGACTTCTTTAACAACCAGAGGAACCCTGAAAACAAATTACACAATTAATGTTCACAATCCTTCTCCTGACGTGCGTCTGTGTTTCTCTCTCCTCTCTGGCGTCACTCCCTTCTCATACCCTCTACCACGACACCCTCCTGCTCACAAAACTCTGAGGTCAAGCCCGGATTAGAAGGTTTTGACTTTCCCACATTTTATCATGAAAACTTCTCATTTCTGTTGCTTTGGTGAACATGAACGGACACCATGCCAAACGAGTAAAGCTCTGAATAATGAGGAAAGTGCGTTCGTAAAACTCGCTAAGCATCTGGGAGCGGTTGTGTAGGATGAGGCATCATGAAGAGGTCTTTGGCTCGGCCCTCGACGAGGCTGGAAACACATTCTTTCCAACATCCAGAACAAAAACAAAACAAAGCGAGCGCTCCAGCACCGTTACAGGCTCTCTGGGAAACACCACCATAAACAGCCGCCTCGTGTGTGTTAGCACGCCGAGCTGCTCTCTGTTAAAACCACCAGCAGAAAGTTCTCCCAGGTTTACAGGTTATCACGCTTCTGATTTGAAAAGTGGCGATGGCACGACGGGGAGACTCATTTCTCAGAGGAAATGAACCCTGATCACATTTAAATGTTTGGGTAAATAAAGTTTAACAGCTTGTCTCCTTCACTGCTGAAAATACTAAGCAGGCTGAAAGTATCTGTAATGAAACGGTGTCTGACTTTTATCAGTTTATAAAGCTCTCTTTAAAACCTCCTCACAGGATGCCCACGGCTCCCTCAGACTAGAGTAGACGAGTGCAGAGCGAGTGTGTGAGCTGTGTTTAAACTCCTCTTTGGGAACACTTGGATGGACTCTGTGGGACACATGTTGTTTCATCCTGTCAGGTCACTCTCTGAGAGTGCCTTGCTCAAGGGCTCTGCCTCTGCTCCGTGCTCAGAGTGGAAAGCACAGCCTGTTCCTCCTCTCTGGTTTTCCAAGCTGCTCATGAATCTTATGACCTTTGAAGCTCTATTTTCTCTCTATCGTTGTGATTATGACCGAGACAGAAAGTCAGATATTTGTTCATGCAGTGTTTTTCAGTTTGCATCCACAGATCAGAGTCTATTTATGAACACAGACTGTGGTTCATTACTGGAACTTCTTCTCTTGTGTTTATAAATTCCACCAGGTAACTCGATTAGCAGCTGCCTGATGACGTCCCGGCCTGACATTATACATACGTGTTTTCTTCAGGCTCTGATTCCATCCAAACATACAGCTGTTAGAAAAACAACTCTATTACATAATCAGATCCATTTTTAAATCTGAGCCTTATTCCCCCAAAATATAAGAATTACATTCCAAAATGAAACAGAGAGATTCAAATCCTGAATGTTACAATCACAGTTCACAACATCAGGCAACATGTTGATGACTTTAATGTGGAGCTCACAACAAATACCAACGATCACTTCCTTCAATATGAACATCAGAGTGTTGTGGTTTTACTCGCTTGCATGCATGCATTTTTGTGCTGCCCTACAAGAGCTTGCATCTTCTCACATCTTTAGATAGATGGATGGATGGATGGATGGATGGATGGATGGATGGATGGATGGATGGATGGATGGATGGATGGATGGATGGATGGATAGATAGATAGATAGATAGATAGATAGATAGATAGATAGATAGATAGATAGATAGATAGATAGATAGATAGATAGATGGATGGATGGATGGATGGATGGATGGATGGATGGATGGATGGATGGATGGATGGATGGATGGATGGATAGATAGATAGATAGATAGATAGATAGATAGATAGATAGATAGATAGATAGATAGATAGATAGATAGATAGATAGATAGATAGATAGATAGATAGATAGATAGATAGATAGATAGATAGATAGATAGAGTTGGGTCTGGAAAGACAGATAGAGGGGAGTAAGAGAGAGAAGTGATAGTGATGAAACGAGTCGTAGAAGCTGTTGCCGCTGGAGTCCAGATCGTCTGCAGCAGGAGGACGTCTACGGCAGCTCAGAGGAATCTACGAGACAAGGGAGCTCAGGGACTCCAGAAAGGTCTATGGTTAGTAACTTTAATGGGACAGGAAGAGTTAAAGGAAGTGATTAAGGGGTTGGGGGGGAAGGGGGTGAGCTAGGATCCCAGTGTGTCAGTGTGCCAGTTCCCCCGGCAGTCTAAGCCTATAGCAGCATAACTAAGACCTGGTCCAAGCCTGATCCAGCTCTAACTATAAGCTTTATCAAAAAGGAAAGTTTGAAGCCTACTCTTAAAAGTAGAGAGGGGGTCTGCCTCCCGGACCCTGACTGGTAGATGATTCCAAAGGAGAGGGGCCTGATAACTGAAGGCTCTACCTCCCATACTACTTTTAGAGATTTTAGGTACAACTAGCAAGCCTGCATGTTGGGAGCGTAGAGTTCTAGAGGGGTAAGAGGGCACTATGAGCTCTTTAAGATACGAGGGGACAATGGCTGTGAATGAAAGTGGGCAGACTTTAATGCAATGCAAATATTTAGTTGATCCAAAATTTGAGCTACATTTTGTAGAAATATTGAAAGTTTAATTAGTAAAGTATTTAGTAAGATAAGACTTTATTGATCCTGGGGAAAATTTGTTTGTTGCAGCAAAACAGATATAGTAGTGGGTGGTAGTAGAAAAATAAAATAAGAATAAAGTTCAAAGATATATCTACAAATGTTAGACATGATATAAATAGTTATAATTATATAGCATTTAGGACATTTTATGCAGAAGAGACAGGCTGACATGGTGTGATTATGACAGATTGCAACAGGGTGATATAAAAGATACAATTTAAATTAAATAAAAATTAAATATATGGAGAATAAAATATGTCAAATATATCTTATAATAAAAAAATGAAGAATTATCTTTCTCTGATTAGAATGATTACGACCTTTCTTTGCTCATCCAGGCCGTCACTCTGAGATTAACTGGTCCAGTTTTTAGTCTTCTATCAGAGACACCTTGAATGGTTGTCATCTCATTTAAAGAATATGTCTGAGAAGGAAACGCTTCAAGCAAGAGATTCATCTCCAACATGTCAGATGAATGACTAAAACAGCTCCAGCCTGCGTCATCGTGAGACACGTCCTGATTCTTTATCAACACGTCCCTTTAAGAAAGACCGCGGCGTGGACAGCAGAGCAACAAAGAGAACAGATAAGGACCACGCCGCTCTGAGAGCTTTGTCCTCCTCTCCGGAGAGGCTCTTCACACCCGGGACCTTCTGACTGGGATAATGAGTGTGAGGGTGGATGAGTCTTTATCATGAGCCGCCATGCTGCAATCTTAAAGATATACGTATCAGAGGGAGGAGACACTAAACCCCTGTTCCTTTGTCTGTTAATCACTCCTGTAGAGGAGGCCCAGAATAACCAGAGCATCACAACTCATACAGAGTGAGCGTACCAAGAATTACACGCCTTTATGTTTTCAAAACATCTAAAAACCGCCTCCCTTCTTTTTGTTGTTTGTTCTTTTTAACTATTTATAGCAGCTTCCCTTGTTTCAGAGCGTCTCTGCCACATCGCCCTCCTCCCGTCTCACAACTTTCAGCCTTTTTCCGTGTTTTCCTCAAATTTCCGACACTTTATGGTTTCCCTTAATGACTTGATTATTTGTCTTCACATATCAAAAACAGATTCCAACCCAACAAATTCTTTCCCATGGAAGCCAAAGGGGGATTCCATTAAAGCTGCTTCTAATCTCAGATGGGTTATTAAGACAGAAAAGTGCTGGCATCAATTAAAAAGCACTTCAGACTTCACACCGAGGGGAATGTGCTTTGATGTTAGCAGGTTAGCATCAGGAACCTGAAGCTCCTGCTCTTTCTTTACGATGTTAAAACAGCTCACTCTTAAAAATGACCGCGTCCTCTGAGTGTCTGCAAAAAGTATGGAGAGTAAAATCAAATCAGCTCACACACACCGACACATTTCACCACACAGGCAGCAGCAGCAGCAGCAAGATGCTCCAGAGAGGCAATAAAGACACGTACGTTTCTGAAGTCTGCCATAAGACATCAATTAAAAGCATGAATCATTATTCCCTCAATGCCACTGTTGTGCTTTAAAGACAGGGACAGAGAGGGACAGAGAGGGACGGAGACAAAGAGGCCTTCACAGCTGGCTCTGAGTGAACTGATAAAGGGAGAATGCAAATGAAAGCAACCTCTGAGCTTTGCTGCACGGAGCACCTCCAGTCCAGACCTGCTGAAAGATCTATCACAGCCTGTCAGGTCTGATCGCCGTTATGGATTTATTATTCACTGCTGACAAGGAAATACAAGACAGCCTGTGCCGACTCCACTAGGGGGCTTTCAGACGGGGGTACAGAGAGTGGCAATGTGCAGTATGGTATGTTAACCGATGTATACGTCTTAATGACTGAAGACCATCACCACAGAGAGGTCACTGGGTTTGCTTAAACGCTGTAAAGGAGCATTTTCTTGTAGAGGCTCATGGCGTTGGTTCTGGGCAATTTGATGCATGCACATTTCTATTCCATGCATGTAAATCACGGGCAACCCCTCACTGGACTGCAGCAACGGTCCAGAGTGCAAACACTGTTGAACAGGAACCAGGGGAAAACGGAATCCCCTGTAAACCGGAGCAAACTGCTGACTCCATGATAAACAACTGGCAGGTAAGAGCCAAACACTGCACGAAAGAGCCTGGAAAGAATTCTAACATTTAACAACCTGCAGTGTGTGTGTGTGTGTTTTTCTTCACCTCAGTCTTCCCTAAATGAAGTATCTGAAGTAAGTACCACTGGAACATATAAACACAGAGCAGAAGGAGCCTCTCAAATGCCACCAGATCTGGAAGCACGTTCTCCCCTCTCTCTCTCTGGAAGGACTTTCAGGGGAGGGAGTTTTTTTTTTTTCGGCTCTTAAGGTGGAAAATCCAGCGAGGGGGCACCCCTTGTCAGAAACATAATGAGCAAAGAGCGGTTGTTGTATATTTTTGGGGGGCTGCTGGAAATATGTTCGAATGCGAGGGAATCCCCCGCCGCTTCCAGGGAGAGATGACTTCCTAAGATGCGATTCCAGCAACGGCAAAACTTGAAGAACTACCAGACGCACTCTTAGGGATCAAGACGCAGTCACTGGAAAGTTCTGCATTAGTAAACACACGTCCCTGTGAACGCACCATGAAGACATGGAGGGGAATCAAACACAGGGACTCTCTGAGTTCAAGTAGAAGACGGCCTCACAGACCCTAAAGAAAGAACAGAGCAAATATAACCTACATACTGCCCAGCTCGGGGGGACAAGCCCACATGTTGCCACAGCAGGAACCTGATATCAGGACATTACATAGACATGTCATCACCTGACATATCTTAAATACACATTTGGTATAATTTAGGTTCTTTTGTCGCTCTTTCTGCCACAGCGGTGGGGTAATGTGTTCTCATGATAAAGTGCTGATTGTCAGCCTGGACCTTAAAATAGGTCTGTTACCTGAGCCTGAATGAAACACATGTTGAGAAATATGTTGATTCCATACATGAAGGAAATAGATTTCACATCTGTGCCATGTTAGTTTAATACTTCACTGGAGAACTCACGCCTCAGGGTGAAATTATCACACCGGTCAGGCTGTCAAAGCCGACCTGCAAACTGCTGAACGCTACTCTGTTAAACCTCATGAAGAAATATTCAATACTCTATTTTTATAACTTAAAGATATATAAATATTCATGTAACAGAAATGTTAACATCATGAGAAAAGTACATTTAATTTTAACGTTGGAATCAGGAACAATTGTGACATTAGAGGCAATTCAGCAAACAGACTTTCATTATCAAAGTCAACATCAATCACTGCATTAAACACAGACATGACTCTGTAGTGGAAGTCACTGCATTAAACACAGACATGACTCTGTAGTGGAAGTCACTGCATTAAACACAGACATGACTCTGTAGTGGAAGTCACTGCATTAAACACAGACATGACTCTGTAGTGGAAGTCACTGCATTAAACACAGACATGACTCTGTAGTGGAAGTCACTGCATTATAAACAGACATGACTCTGTAGTGGAAGTCACTGCATTAAACACAGACATGACTCTGTAGTGGAAGTCACTGCATTAAACACAGACATGACTCTGTAGTGGAAGTCACTGCATTAAACACAGACATGACTCTGTAGTGGAAGTCACTGCATTATAAACAGACATGACTCTGTAGTGGAAGTCACTGCATTAAACACAGACATGACTCTGTAGTGGAAGTCACTGCATTAAACACAGACATGACTCTGTAGTGGAAGTCACTGCATTAAACACAGACATGACTCTGTAGTGGAAGTCACTGCATTAAAAACAGACATGACTCTGTAGTGGAAGTCACTGCATTAAACACAGACATGACTCTGTAGTGGAAGTCACTGCATTAAACACAGACATGACTCTGGAGTGGAAGTCACTGCATTAAACACAGACATGACTCTGTAGTGGAAGTCACTGCATTAAACACAGACATGACTCTGTAGTAGAAGTCACTGCATTAAACACAGACATGACTCTGTAGTGGAAGTCACTGCATTAATAACAGACATGACTCTGTAGTGGAAGTCACTGCATTAAAAACAGACAAGACTCTAGTGGAAGTCACTGCATTAAAAACAGACATGACTCTGTAGTGGAAGTCACTGCATTAAAAACAGACATGGCTCTGTAGTGGAAGTCACTGCATTAAACACAGACATGACTCTGTAGTGGAAGTCACTGCATTAGAAGAAATTTCTGACTTAGAACAAATAGCCTAGCCCTGTAACCTCTGCAGATCCCAAAGAGGTTCTAAGACTCCTTACTCTGATGATAACAAAGATGCAGACAAACATGAAGGACTGACCCGTCCCCTCAGCACTTCTGATTAAAACAAAGGAACACACAAACACACCAACAAATAACACAAACAGAGGCTTTAAGGGAATCTCTGTGAATCAGCACTAATAAAGAGCTCACTACAAACAGTCCGGTCTTACTGAGGTTCCTCTGCAGTAAGTGGCTCAACATGCCCTCAGTGTTTCGGTGTCTGAGGTCACATCCTTAAAGGAATTAAAGGCAGGCCCATGCCCCCGACTCCACGCTGAAACGCATTGATCTCAGGCAGCCAGAGGCGAGTGTATGAGTCTGTGACAGAAAGTGGGACGCAGTTTAACAGCTCTTCAGGAAAAGACGAAGTGATCAGGACGAGGCTGGAGGCTGCATGTTCAACAGCTGCTGTTAGGAGAAGGACTGGAGAGGTTCTTTAAGAAGAAGTCAGAGTTTACAGTGAGTTAGACTTCAGAACATCACAGGAAACAGATAAAATCACCCTTTAATGATATTTATGTATTTAAGTTAGCAGACATGTCAGATAAAGATTTTAAAATAACACAACAAGAGGCTGATGATGTTCTCCACCTGCAGGTAAAGTCTGGGTCATCCCTCAGAGGTGATCCTCGTCCTCTCTGACAGACCGATGCTGCGTCTCACGGCCCAAAGTGAATCCATGACCCGCTGTGAGGATTTGTCACGTGATCAGATCCTCACACGTCATCCCTCCTCTTCAGAGTTTCCTCTCCTCCCTCTGCTGCATCAGACGGACAGTAATTTGTGTGAATTGCTCTGCAATTACTCCGATCCCTCGTACGGCTGCAGCCGCCGACAGCTGCGTCTCATTCCCAACCCGTACACCCGCCTGTCCCTTTGAGACAATCGTTCTCCAAATCAGGTAATTAGAGCAATTAGCCGCATTGTACCTAATTACCTGCTGTCGTTTAGCCTAATGATATTACTTACAAACACTCCTTACAGGAGGATGGAGCTACTTATTGGGCCTCCAGCTCACTGTAGGTGTTCAGACCGCTGAATGAGAGCATGCCAGCTGTTCAGCAGACCATGCTGCTCACCGTCTGAGACACCTCTGCCAGGTCTCTTGACTTATGATGTTGGATTTATGGTAAGCTTTAAATGTCACAGTGAGACACAATATGAAAGAATGATTGCAAATAGACAAACAGATTATTCTTGTTGCTCTGCGTCGCTCCTTTCGATTGATAAACGACGTCTGTAATGAATAGAGACAAGCCAAAGCTGCAGGATTACACTCTTACCTAAGAAAGTTGGCGTAATGCAGAAGATATGAGGAGGGACACGTGACCCATCGTATGACATGACGTTTACTTCATATCTGTTGTTCTCGTTCTAAAGGGAAAGATTCAACAGGACAGTGTCTGAGCTCTCCTCAGTAGAACCACGCATGGTGATGGTTCAAAGCTAGTCTACATCTTCATCCCCTCTGCGTTTGTGTGACGGAGTGATAAACACAAAGGATGTTGAAGTGTTTGGAAAGGGTTGCTAGGATGAAAGAGGGGCTTAAAGGGTAAGACAACAGTCCTTTGACTGAGAGCTGAGAAAGTGACGGGATAATTACAACGTGAAAACACCCGGCGGATTGAAGTGAAGGATCGACACTCAAAGCAAGAACTGAATATTTATTCACTTTGTGTTTGAAATGATCGAGCATGTCCGGCAGATCCAGTGATGCATTTCTAGAAATGAATTTGAAGAAATGTTGAGTAACACAGTCACAAACATGCAGCAAGTCCAAACATGCAGATTGAACCTTGACTGTAGTCAGCCTCTTTCAATATTTTTACATTTCGGGGCTTCCTGCAAGAAAGCTTTTTTAAACTGTCAGTTATTCCCAAACTTTGTCTCTCATGCACTTTTTTGAAGGGAGAAAAATTTAAATGAATCATAAATCATATCGGTCATCTCTCATGGGCCTACAGAGCCTTCATCCAGGTGTGTGTGTCTGTGCTTTGTTTGCTGACCCCGGTTTCACCAAACGATGCTCCCGCTGGCGGTATTCAAAACATTATTGATTTGGGTGTAATGTTTCTAACGGTTCATTTATACAGGGAGCATGCACGCCTGCATGTATGCATGCAAATTTGCTCCATCCTACAGCTGGTTAAATTAATGTAATATGAATAATTCTGCTCTACTTTGTTGTCCTGTTACCTTCTAACACAGTGATCATCTTAAAGTCCTGTTGTAGTCGACATGGATCACAGATATGTGGCTGTTTTGTAGCTGTTAACAATTACATCCATGATAGAGGAGTATTTCTGATCCTTAAAACAGTCTGGAGTCTGTATATGCTGTTTTATTTTGAAATTGAGAGAATGTTACAGACGATTCTCGTGTCTGACTTCCTGTCCAGGTCGCTCTTCTCTGTTCAGCTTGACGCATGCTGAGTGTATCTTTAGTTTGCTTTTATTTAGAGAGTCAAATGCTCCAGAAAAGATGGAATCATTCAACAGGACGCCTTGTAAAACTGTAAAGCAATGGAGCTCCTCTGAATTAAATATGTTACATGTTTTAAATCTTCCTGTTTCAGCTACTCGCTGACCAATTCTGAGAACGCAATACCAAAGATGGAAGTCTCAAACAAGCTTGTTTCTGTGTTTTGGTGTTTTTTAAAACATTCTCAAAACACTGACTTTCCTTTTATCAGAGAGTGAATCCAGAAAGAACAAAAACCATAGAAGATGCTAAACATACAGCTAGTTTCTTAGTATACACACAGGGGGGTCACTCTAAATATAAAGGTTTAAAGTAGATGGAGAGATTTGCTTTGTAATGATAAGGATCCAAACATCAAGTTTAAACACAAAGGCCTTCTGCTGATTCAGAATGAAACGCCGGTCACATAAAACTGAAAGAGGTGCAAACACTCCCCTCACTCCGGTGGTCCCCCCAGCTCTGAGCAGCCGTACACAGTGAGCATGTTGTTCAGTGATAGCTCCCTGCAGTCCTCTCCTCCACTGAACACTAATTGCCTGAGAAGTGCCGAGTCAGGAGCACAACACAAACTGAAGTCGGTCTTTAGGAGAAGTCTCTCACACTTTAAAAAGGACTTCAAAGCTCAGCGTACGTCGGAACAATACCGGGCCTGCTGCCAGCTCTGGACGGGTCCTTTCCCAGATCCTGATGAGAGTTTAGTTTTGATGTAATCGTGCTTCAATCTGGAGGGGGGGCGCTCAAAGCCAGGAGGTCCTGTTACCTTAATCTAGTGAGAAACGACCCCTGCCAGACTTTCCTCTTCTTTATCTGGCCTGTAATTTACTCTGAACTCTTGGTTCCTGAGAGCGCCGGGCACAACACTGTAAAAAATGACCACAGATGAAGGAGGCTTGATGTGTTCTTTAACTTTCAGAAAAGATTTAAAGAGCATCATTAAAGGAGAAGAACTGTCCTCTTCAAGCTTCTCTCCATCGTTGTAGATTTGTGATTTAAATCTCTGCGGTGCGTCTGCGATGTTTCCATCAGAAGAACCAGCTGAGGTGATTTTTAGAGTGTAAGCAGAGAGTAAGCTCCACGCTGACAACATGGAGAGAAAGGGAGGGTATGGAAGTAATTACTGAGCCTTTCTTTAATGTCAGAGTCCCCTATCACACGTCCAATACTCTGCATTATCATCAAGAGGTCAGGCGGGTAAAGATTGAATCACACAGAGCTGTCATTTGTTATTCGGCTTATTCGTCCGCAGATTCAAACTTTGTTAAGAGTTCAGGGTTCTGAGGTGAGTCTTGATCGACTGCTGCTTGACGTTTGACTCTAAACACGTCCAGGGTCTTTTCTTTTCCAACCTCCAACCTTTGTGCTGCAGTTCAGAGAGTTGTTTCCAATTTACTTGACATGTTTGTAGTTGTTGTTACTAATTCTGGGGTTTTCCTTTCCATCCTGGTGACTAAGACGAATCCTCGCTGGTTTAAAATTCAGTGCCATCTCTTTAGAATCTTTTCCTTAAAGGTGCTTTTCGACCAGAAGTCACAGGAACTAAAAGGTTCCTGTGGCACACTGTTGTCTGCGTTTCCACCGAGGCCTGAAGTCCCGTGGAGATTATGCAAATCAGGCCAGTGACATGTGGAGAGAAAACAAGTATTTGCACTACACCTCCAGACCAGTAGAGGGCAGAAAGACAGAGACGAAGGCCATAAAACAAAGATGACACCATTGAAGGAGACAGACAGGCCGGCATCATGATAAGCGACACCACAGTTAGCCTGTTAGCATGAAGGAGATTCCTCTTGTGCTGTTTTTGATCGTGCAGATGGATTCACTGAATCAACTCTTGGAAGGAGACGAGTGCGGGTATTAAATCTGTTTCAACACGCCATGTCAGAGATCGGCCGGTGTTTTGGTTTAAACAGTGACCCTGTTAACTGGAGACTCTCAGCCGGATGCATCCCTCATAAACATCTTTAGACCATCATTAAATATCTGATGAGGATATTTTGAAACCTTAATAAAAACTAAACTAGTTTGCATTCCCAGGAACTCCCTCTGTGTTTCAACAGCTGTGTAAACTCCACAAACACTGACACGTTCAGCTGAAGGTCTCCAGTTTACAGGGTCACTTCGAAAAAAACAATTGAGAAAAAAAATGTTGACAAAAAAAATTTAACAAAAATAATTTGAAAAAAAAATTAAAAGAAAAAATTTGAAAAAAAAATTTTGAAAATTTTTTTTTTGAAAAATTTTTTTTGAAAAAAAAAAAATGACCAAAGATTTAAAAAAAAATAAAAAATTTTTTAAAGTTTTTTGTAAAAAAAAAAATGACAAAAAACATTTGACAAAAAAGTTGACTCGGAGCCTGTCGAAAAAAATAATTTTCCTCAAATTTGAAATTGTTCTCCAAAATCAGAAAAACGTTAAAAAAATGTGTAAATTTTGCGCCTGTGGTTAAAATCATGTAAAAAGCAAAGAATGAATCAACACAACAGTTAGCCTGTTAGCATGAAGAGACTCAGCTGGTCTGTTTTAGATGGTGCTATATTTCATCACAGATGGATTCACTGAATCAACACGTGAGAGGAGATAAGCGCGAGTAGCAAAGACGTTTCAACACGGCTTTAAAATCCTTTTGAACTCAAAAAGCCGTGATCGCAGAGATCGGACGGTGTTTTGGTTTAAACGGCGACCCTGTTAACTGGAGACTCTCAGCCGGATGCATCCCTCATAAACGTCTTTAGACCATCATTAAATATCTGATGAGGATATTTTGAAATCTTAATAAAAACTAAACTAGTTTGCATTCCCAGGAACTCCCTCTGTGTTTCAACAGCTGTGTAAACTCCACAAACACTGACACGTTCAGCTGAAGGTCACCAGTTTACAGGGTCACTTTGAAAAAAAAAAAAAAAAAAAAAATGCTGACAAAAAAAATTTGAAAGAAAAATTGAAAAAAAAAAAAATTGAAAAAAAAATTTGAAAAATTTTTGAGAATTTTTTTTTTTTTTAATTTTGATATTTTTTTTTTTATTTTGAAAAAAAATAATTGAAAAAAAAAATGAAAAAGAAAAATTCACAAAAAAGTTGACCTGGAGCCTGTCGAAAAAAATAATTTTCCTCAAATTTTAAATTGTGTTCCAAAATCAGAAAAACGTAAAAAAAAAAGTGAGAATTTTGCGCCTGCGGTTAAAATCATGGAAAAAAGCAATGAATGAATCAACACAACAGTTAGCCTGTTAGCATGAAGAGACTCAGCTGGTCTGTTTTAGATGGTGCTATATTTCATCACAGATGGATTCACTGAATCAACACGTGAGAGGAGATAAGCGCGAGTAGCAAAGACGTTTCAACACGGCTTTAAAATCCTTTTGAACTCAAAAAGCCGTGATCGCAGAGATCGGCCGGTGTTTTGGTTTAAACGGTGACCCTGTTAACTGGAGACTCTCAGTCGGATGCATCCCTCATAAACGTCTTTAGACCATCATTAAATATCTGATGAGGATATTTTGCATTCCCAGGAACTCCCTCTGTGTTTCAACAGCTGTGTAAACTCCACAAACACTGACACGTTCAGCTGAAGGTCTCCAGTTTACAGGGTCACTTTGAAAAAAAATCTTTAAAAAAAATTGAGAATTTTTTTTTTAAAAAAGAATGTTGCAAAAGAATGTTGACAAAAAAATGTTGAAAAAGATTTTGAAAGAAAAAATTTTGATTTTTTTTTTTTTTTTTTAATTTTGATTTTTTTTTTTTTTATTATTGAATTTTTTTTTTAATTTTGAAAAAAAAAAAATTGAAAAAAATTATGAAAAAAAAAAATTGACAAAAAAGTTGACCTGGAGCCCTTAAGTTCCTGGACCTTTGAAAAGTATTACCTCTGATAAGGAACTGTTCAGGGGGAGATTAACTACCCAGGAACTAAAGTTAGACCCTGGTTGAAATGTGCACAGGTTGAGTTCAGCATTTTCAATATGGCACCCGCCGACGATGGGCTTCAAAACAGGGCTTCAGAAACAGACAGGGGGGCGTCACAGAGACTACGTCCATTATTATACAGGATATTGGCACAGGTAGTCAAACAGACAGGAAGGTCGGCAGGTGACTGGTAGAACTGCAACAACCATCAAGTTATGATCCAGGTAAAGGTTGAAATGCACCTGTACTGACTTACTGATGAGGACTTGTAGGTGAGGAGTTATGAGGCAGGATGGCAGGTCTGTAGAGTTAGAGGACAGAACAGGGGCTGGAGAAGCAGGATGAAGTGAGTATGAAGCTTTCTGTACACTCATAACTTCACTGTCATCTTTCTGTGAGCTCTACAGACCAGACTAATCTTACAGGTCCAAAGATTAGACAAGAAACAACATCACAGACGTGTTTTCATGATCTGATAGAAGACAGGAGACTGTGACCCAGACTGAATGAAAGACATCCGCATCACATGGATGAAACAACTCCGCTTCCTCCATGTAAGGAGAGGAAGTTCATCTACGTCACGTTAGCTCAGTTACTTCATCACTGCCTCTTAAAGTCACACCGTCCATGAAGAGAAGAACAGCATTTCTGAAGAAACGTCCTTCAATGTTTCAGCCCAGATTTAAACGATCACATCAAACAAATGATTCAGATTTATCTTCACTCCCTCACAGTTTAATCATCATAAGAAGAAACATCTTCACAACATAACAAATCACTTTTATTGCTCACCATCATTTAAAAGGAAAACATTCATTTGTTTTTTATTGCACTTTATAAAGTGCGGGTCACATTGACCCCAGAAGACACCTGTCACCACCCAACGTGATTTTATAAACTCCAGATGCTGCAGACTCACTCCAGTCGTTGCATGTTGTTTGGAACGTCTGTTAAAGTTGTATTTCCTTTTGGATCAGCATGAACAGAGAATTATTGATCTGTCTTATGTGTCAGAGTCTCTGCTCTCACCTGTCGTCTGCTGTCTGGTTCCTCAGGTGAAATCACAGCTGACACATCAGGAGTTATTACACCTCGAGCTGCTTCTGTGCGCTCTGATGAAGAAGCTTTAATAACAAACTTTATTTAAATAGCTCTTTTCTGAACAAGGTTACAAAGTGCTTCACAACAACAAACAGAGAATTACAAAGCATTAAAAAACGGTGCAAACAAAGGGGGAGAAAAAAGACAGAGGCAAAACAAGACGTCTGAATACAGAGCAGATTCAAAGATTAGGGGTGGAGAAATACCTTCTTATATAAACATGTTTTTAGTGAGGATTTAAAAGCAGTTCATGTTGTGGACTGTCTAATTGTCAGTGGCAGGGAGTTCCACAAACTTGGAGCTCTGATTGAAAAGGCCCGGTCGGTCACCTTCTGTTTTAAGGAGGGATTTTGGCACAACCAGCAGAGCTGCATCCACAGCCCTGAGGGGCCGCCCTGGCACACAGGGGGTTAAAAGGTTGCTTAAATAGTTTGAGGCCTGTCCATTTAAAAATGTAAAAGTAATCAATAAGATCTTAAAATCAACATGATAAAAAACTGGCAGCCAATGTAAGCTGGCGAGGACAGGAGTGGTGCGTTGATATTTTGATGTACCTGGTCCCGCAAGAGGCCCCTGGGTTGTTGGCCGGATGGTCTCAGATGGAGGGGTACGTCCTGAGGGAGGAGAGCGGGGGCTTTTCCTGCCATGCCTCTTACTTCCCCGGATGACAGTCCAGGGTCCCGAGGACGCAGGTGTGAAGCAGTCCCAAAGCTTAGGCTTAGCACCAAGCCTGCTGATCCTCGTTGACCGGCCGTACTGGTTCAGCGATGACTGAGGGACCATGCCAGGGAAGTGTCTCAGGCTCCTCTAGTGTCTCATAAACTCTCTCTTCTCGTCCTGCTCAGCTTCATAAAGTTTGCTGTTGTCAGACTCTGATCTCATGCTCTAATGTGACAGCTTTTTAAATGAATGCCTTGTTAATAACACAGCAGGTGCTTATGTTGCACTGCAGCCAGCAGGACGCCTGGTTGCACCGTAAGTCTGCGGCCTTCTCTCTGGCTCGCTTTGAGAGACATCTGAGGTCACTCTGTCATCAGACGCTGACTGCCCTGCAGTCTGAGGGCTTGGTTTACTGGTCATCGTGCATACCACTGAATAAGCTGTGATAGAGTGTTCCTCCACCACACTCTCACACACACACACACACACACACACACTTCCTCTTTTAATGACTGTGGGACGCTGAGAGATGTGAAGCTGAAGCACTGAGTATAAATAGCGCTTCAACCTTTCTTCCAGTTCTGCGGGGAAGGAAACGGGCAGTGTTCACCTAATGGCAAGCACAGAAGCTGTCGTCATGGGAGTTTGAACAGGGAATCTGTGTCACCGTTCCCTTCCTGTCGGCCGAGCCAGCAGCAGACCTTAAACCCCCCAGATAAGAACTTGAAGCAGACCCAGACGGACTTTATTGCAGCGGCCTAATGCAAAAACCAAAAGCCCTTAATAAGCAGAACCTCTGCTTGCTTGTGGTACCCAGGCAGCACGCCATTTCTCCTTTACCCATCACGCCATCAGAGAGTGACAGCAACGGAGGCTTTCAGGGGAAATCCTAGAAAGGTCATCAAGAGGAGAGCTCGGTCTGTTTGACGTTAGGGACGTTTGGCTGGAGGAAGATGAGACTAATGAAGATCTGAGATTCCAACACAGAGAAGATCAACCTGAAGACGTACCTTCACTGGTTCCATGGCAGGCTGGATGTTTGATAATCCAATGAGTTTACATTTACTGCAGAAATTCATCGTGTCCTGAGTCACATCGGTGACTCATGAGTTACTCAGCGGGCGGCAGGAACGGTAACCATAAACAGAGTTAGTGTGAAGTGATCCTCCATCAATGCTGCTAATAATGAAGGACAATCAGACATCAGACACACTTCTGGGAACAATGAGTTCAGACATTGTTGGAGCTATTTACATTATTTCATATATTTATTATTTTTACTTCATCCATCCATCCATCCATCTTCTTCTGCTTATCTGGGTCCAGGTCTCAGGGGCAGCAGCCTCAGCAGGGAAGCCCAGACCCTCCTCTCCCCGGCCACTTCCACCAGCTCTTCTGGGAGGATACCGAGGCGCTCCCAGGCCAGCTGAGAGACATAGTCTCGCCAGCGTGTCCTGGGCCTTCCCCGTGGCCTCCTCCCAGTCGGACATGCCGGAAACACCTCCCCAGGGAGACGTCCGGGAGGCATCCTAACCAGATGCCCGAACCACCTCATCTGGCTCCTCTTGATCCGGAGGAGCAGCGGCTCCACTTTGAGCCTCTCCCGGATGTCTGAGCTCCTGACCCTATCTCTAAGGCCATTATTTTTACTTTAATAAATTAATTTATTGTTGTTTCATTGAAGGTAATTCTAGGTTTAACTTTGATGCCTTAGGTGTTATTAGTATGTTTCATTCCTCACTTTTATAGGTTGATAGTTTTGCACCGAGTGACGTGTGTATGGATGGGCAGGTAAGATAGGAGGAGCGGACACCGGGGGAGGGGAAGGGTTTTTAACCGGGAGATTTCAAAGCACAGAGATGTTCCCTTTTGTTTGAGAGAAACTTTTTTTTTTTTAAGTTATATTTTTGGGCATTTTTGCCTTTAATGATAAGACAGCTGAAGAGAGACAGGAAATGTGGGGTGTAGAGAGCAGGGGAGGGCATGCAGCAAATGGTCGACCGGCCAGGAGTTGAACCGGCGACCTCTGCGATGAGGACTGTAGCCTCTATACGTGGGGCGCTTAGACCGCTAGACCACCAGGGCCCTGAGAGAAGCTTTTTAATGTTGTTCAATAAACCACCAAAATACTGAAGACTTGGCTGGACATTGGCAAGCTTTGGACGTCATGTACGATCCAATCTCCCCGTGCCCCGTGGACAGTTTTTGATTTGAGTTTTGTAAAGTTGACCAGGTCAAATAGCCACTACAGACATTTGTAGGTACTTTTGAGGCACTGTGTCTCAAAGCAAGCTGACACATATCACCATTCATCTGATTGGTCCAAACCCCTTGACTACGGTTATTAACTTTCACTAACGTGAGCAACACCAGAGACAAACTGATCACACGTCAAATCAATCCACAGAAAAGAGCACAAAATCACACTACAACTTTAACATCATTTAGTCCTCCTGGTTTGAACATTAAACATTAAGGTTTTAATTTGTGATGAAGAGATAAAAGAGCAGAAGACAATTCAAGATACAGTCTTTGATTCTTCTTACAGTTGCAGCAACCATGGAGTCCGACGGAGGAATAACTTCCTCCATCAGGCCGTCACTTTTGGCTTTTTTCAAGTTTAACAAATTACATCAACAGGCAAAGCAGATCTTGATTTTCTGCAGCCAGGATTAATACAAATTAACTTTTCCCCGTGTAAAACTGCGATCCAGATTTGGATTTACAAGGGCAGTGCCCGCTGGCGACAACAGTCGTGTGTCTCAGTCTCAGATTCTCGAGGAAAAACCTGGAGAGCCAGAGCACATGCCTTCCAAAACGGAAAATCTGATCTGCACTTGTGATTGGTTGCATAATAATCACTAAACCATGCATGGGGTGTGCATTTATATATTTAATGCTGAGGTTAAAAGAAAACACAATAACATATGCACACTTTGCACCAATTTGAGGTTTTATTCAACAAAAAAAAAAAACAGCCAGATTAATTCATTTTAAACATGTTACTCAAACAGGTGCAACAAATGCATACATGTAGAGCTGTAACAGCATGCAACCAGAGATCTATATGATGCATGTTGTCAGAAGCCACTATGCAAATCAGAGTAAACAAACAGATACCGTCTCTGAACTCTTGCAGAGATGGAAGAAACAAAGCGAGTCTGATGGACGCTCTAAGTGGCTGGCGACGGTTGCCCAGTGCGGTCTGCCGCATGTGTTTTAATACAGAGCTCTGAGGTTGAGAACAGCACACCTGGGACACAGCACACACACTGTGGAGGAAGTGGTTCCACGCCAAAGAAAGCAATAGAAATTTCCAGCTAATCCACCGGCCTGCTTACACCCCCCCCGCCTCCGACTGTCCTCTCAACACGTTCATTTAGAAAGAATAAAAACAATTCACCTGATTGTTCGTTTTAATGCATTCATCTCACAGATAGTTCACATGTTTACAGCCTGATTTATAACACGCCAACATTATGATGATGAGATGATTTCATTGATTTAAAGGATTTCTGTTTACAGCTTTTAAAAATAGTCCCAGTGTTTCCTGGTCAGTGATGGTTCCATGGTGATAGATTCTTCTCTGCTTGTTGGATTGAACATGAACCTGTCCTCCTTCAGCTCTCCTTCTTCTCTGAGCTCTGTGTTCACACACCTTTAAAAAGAAACTAATGTCTGACCTTTGAACCCTGCTGCTATCATCACCACCGCTCAGGGTTTAACTTTCTTTGGAGAGATCACTAACCTAAAGTTTCTCTCACCTGCTCCTTCATCATATTGATGGACAGGATCCAGGATGAAGAATCAAAAAAGCTTTATTGCCGTGTGAGCTCGCACACACAAGGAATTGGACGTGGTGAATTGAACACTGGTACTTAACAACAAGACAGTAAGGAGAATAAATACAGAAACCTAAAATCTAAAGTTAAACATTCTAAATAAGAATAAAAATACTGTCTGTATAAAGAAAGGTATAGAAGTACTTTAAAGACACTCTGGAACCTTCTGCCTGAGGAGATCAGGTCTGCAGAGTCAGTGAGCTCTTTTAAATCCTTTCTTAGAACAGACTTTTATCTCAGAGCCTTCCCGGGTTTTATCTGAATTTTATTTGACTTTATTTTAACCGTCTTAAGAAATATATTTAAATTGAATTGTATTCCTTTAGAGTTCTTTTAGGGGAATTTGCTGTCTTTAAAAATATGTTTTATTTCTTTATCTCGTGTGTTTGTATGATCTGCCTGTTTTACTTTGTTGCCCATGTGAAGCACTTTGTATCCTGGTTTTTAAAAAGAGCTCTACCATTAAAATAATAATGATCATTATGATTAATAAGTTAACTTAGCCTAAGCCAGAGTGCACATTTAGTAGATTCCATGTTATGGAATAAATTACAGTATTTCACATGGTTATTGAGACATTGCACCAGAAATCAAGTATTGCACGTTTGTGATCTGAATGATGGAACAATATGAAAATGTCCGTAGCCTTACAATTAAGCATGCTAACCAAAACTAACCACATTGTGTTGATGCTAACAGAAGCTAACGGTTTTACCTCACCTTACGGTCTGTGGTGTCAACCAGCAGAAGCTAAATGTGTCTGAACTGTGATGATGTGTGATCAGTTTGCCTCTGGTGTTGCTCATGTTAGTGAAAGTTAAAGGTGACATATCCTGCAGAATGGACTTTTTAATGGTTCTCTCCCTGAAATCTGTGTCCCTGTCTCCAAACCCCCTGAAAAGTCAAAGACTCCATTCTGCCCCTGTTCTGATTTCTCCACCTTTCTGTAAATGTGTGCTGAAACCAGCCGTTTCAGTTTTCAGTGTTTTTCATACGTCACAACGCCATCCGGTCTGTAACAGGAAGTCAGAGCTCGGAGCTTGTTCAGCCCATAGACTGTATAAAATACAACTCAACCCCTCCTCCGTTTTTCATTCCCTGCACACATGTGTGCTAACAAGGAGCTTAGGAGGGAGGCATGCTAGTTGTAGGCTGTCTTAATAAACACAAAGGTCGCTTTGACTCCCCACGTCTGCAGATTTGAAGATCTAGTGGATGATTTTTAGTTTTCATGGAAAAAAGTGCTAGCGCTAGTTAGCATAGCCACATAGCTACATGTTGGTAGCTGTGTACCAAGACACACGTCGACATGCTGACAAATAAAACAACAAGAAACACTAAATCTGTGACCAATGGTTCAGAAAGGTCCTGCTGCAGGCGCCTCTCCGTCAGGATCAGATTCTGGATCAGATTCAGAGGGTTGAAGTAACGCGGGTCTGTGAGCAGCCGTGTTTATTCAGCCAACATGTAAACATTAGATCAACGTGCTGGACAGCCGAGGCCACACCCACTTCCTGAGGGGGCGTGGTCAGAGAGAAAACAGCCTGTTCTGAGGAGGGCTGAAAAAGAGGGTTTTTCAGGCAGACCAGAATCTGATTTCAAAGTGTTTTTTTGAGCATAAACTTTAAAGACATGTTTTGGGGACCTCTTAGACCAATATATGTTGATGAAAAAAGCCTGATATGTTACCTTTAATAACCGTCGTCAAGGGGTTTGGACCAATCAGAATCAAGCATCTTACACAACTGGAAGATCAGTATTTCTTCCTCATCCTTTATGAGGAGCAGTTTAAATATTATCTCAGATAACGATCATGAAAACCCTCCAAAGAAATATCTCTCTTCTGCAACTTCGATCACGTAATGACCGTGATGTGATGTGATTTGCAAACCCTCCATTTCATTGCTTTTCCAATATTTAGTTGTCACAAGGAAGAAGCAGAACTGCCTCCAAGTGAATATTGGCCATTCTGCTGCATTCACTGGTAGGGGAGGAAAAACATTATGTCTCTTTGGCTTATCCTGCGGAGTGTAAAATCACCACAGGCAGGTTAGTTAGGCCTGCTCTCCTCCTCCCTGAGATTCCATTAAAATATCTCATCTCTTAGACAGATTCTATCTTGAATTGTCCGCTTCGTTATTCCACTGCCTGCACCCATTTCCACATGTGGCAACCGGACATAACAACGTTCATCTATTATGACACGAAACCCACAGGTTGAATTCCAACTGCATGTCCAATAAAATTACTATTCAGATTTTTATAGACTATATCTGTGCAGGCCATTTGTTTTAATGACAAGTGCTTTGTTTTTATGGCTTGCTGGTATTTTAAAGCCTGTTGGCCTTTGTTATGCTGTGTCATACTGTTTCATGCTGCGGTTGTGTACTCATTCCCCTCAAGGTTCAGCCTCTTTAACGGCGCTCGGCTTCATTTTTCCATGCAGCGCTCTGTAATGGAGAAAGTGTTGATATGGATTGTGTTTCTCCACCAAAGTGGTTTGTGTATTTGACAATTTGTATAACTTTTCAATGCTTTGACGTGTAAACATGTAGACAAGCCTGAAAATGATACAATATACACACCAAACACACGGGCGGTGTTTTGTTTGAGAGTCAAACCCCTCCTGTGGAATGACTGGAGCAGTTATACCGTCAGTGCGTCAGGTGCTGCAGCAGTCAGCACACACTCCACAGTTTATTTTGATCGGATTAAGTTGACTCTGAACGCAGACCCCGACCTGACAAAGCAACCAGGGAAAAAGTGAAGCAAAGGTTGTCGCAGTGAGAAGTCCTTGTGGTTTCTGTCTCTGATCGTGAGCTCTAAACTTCACAGACTTCTTAACCTTTCCTCGTTCCAGGGTCGTCAAATACCGCTGCTTTCTCAGGCGCTTTGTGTCTTCATGCCGTGTTACTCGCTCACATCATGTAGTGTGCCTCTGATTGGTTTTACAATGGAGTTAGTTGAAAGCCAGGTGCATCTCAAACAGAGGTAAATGCTACCTTTAGCGTCTGCATGGCGTGATGAAGCGGAGGTATTTACATAAGCACAGGCTGTTTGGTGCTTCTGATTCCTCTAAGTAGATGTTTTTCCTTTTAAAGCTTCATGAAGAAGATTTTCAGGATCTGTTGGACCTTCAGAGGAGATGACTAACTCAGTAAAACTTAGAAACTAGAGATTTTAAGAGATGTTTTGTTCAAGACTCCAACAGAAACCCTTTCTGTCTTCGTTATCACAGACGAATCATATGGCTCATGCATGACTTTTAAGAGCTGGAGTTGTTTGTCTTCTCTTCCAGATCTTACTGGAGGAGTTCAGCTTGTTTAAGATGGTTACATGCATTTAAAGGCTGATTTTGAAATATCTTGATTTTTGTTGTAGATGTTTTTTAACCCTCCTGTTATGTTGCGGGTCAAATTGACCCTTTTTAAAGTCTATTTTAGGAAATAAATGTCCTCCAAACCAGCTAAATGCAGCATAAAAATCTGGGCAGGGGTCGTGTTAATTTATCAACATCACTTCATAAAAATATTCAAAATTTAAAATAAAATAAACAAAAATCTATGTCATGTAAAACTACTGTATTTATATTTAGGGCTTTCCAATGTTCAGTAAAAAAAGAGTGAGTTATTCTCTTTGAACTATGATCTATGAGAATTAAAGAACCAATGCACTAAATCTGGATTTAAATGTTTAGTAATGGAGTTAAAAATTAGATTAAAAATTAGATTTTTTGGGGTTCTGACAGTTTTGGATAATTGAATATGCCCCGGGTCAATTTGACCCAAAAACATTATTGCTGTTCCAGAGAAACGAACCAAACAGGAGGGTTAACTTTCTTTTTTCCACTTAAATCAATGATTGCTTTGGTTCTAGTTCACATCTGCATGTCTGTATCTTGATCCAGTTTACCTACCAGTACCAGTCACACAAGACTTCCACCAGATCCATCTCCAATCCGTCACAGCACCAGATCTGATAGGTTTCTATTCTGGTCAATGTGTTAACTTCCTCTGGATCCGCTCCGTTGCGTTCCGGCTGCGTCCAAAACCAAATGAAAACATCCGGTTAATTTTCAGAATAAAACACTCTGTGTTATCACCAGATCGTATTTCACTTAACTACAACAACAAACCAAAGTCATGATGAGCGGAGCCAGGCCTGGAGTCAACAGGTCAGAGGTTTTCAGAGGACCAGAAAGACAACATGGATGAGGAGAGGAGGAGGAGGAGGATCCTTGATTCAGGGATTACAGAAGGGGAAACCTCGGTCACATGACTCCAGCTGTCCGGAGGTCCTGCTCCACAGCCAAAGTCTGCAGTCATGAAAGCAGACAAACAGAAGACAAAGATGACATTTCTAAATGATAATAATTATGTATTTTAGTAAGATGCACGCATGAAAACTTCTGAGCGAGGTGGCTTAGATTCAAATACAGCTCATGGAGGGAAACGGTTAAAGACAGAAGTATTCACGACATGAATGTGACATAACTCTCGTCAGCTATTGTTTTATTTTGGTGATTTCACTGAAAGGCTCTGAGACTGAGCTGTGTGACCAACCCTCAGACATCACCAGGTTATCTCAGGAGGCAGCAGAGGAAGTCAAAGGAAGGAGGGCGAGGTGACGAAGCAGGCCGCTCTCTGCAGGGCGAGCTATCAGAGCGCTCCGTGGCTCTGCTCCACTGAACCATTGTTTCAGTTCCTGATGTGTAAATCTGGTGGAGTGTTTCCTGTCCTGTATCTCTGAAGGAGGGAAACCCAAACAAGTCTCTGTTACTCAGAATGACTCAGCAGGTTTAGCCTGGTCGCTCTGGGACCGACTGCTGTGCCCACACCTCGCTCCAGATATGACCTGAGCCGCTACGAGTCAGCTGTTTCCTTTCAAACAAAACAATCAAACCTGGACCTGAAGAAGTCTGATAAAGTGTGTGTGAGTTTACAGCACAGGAAGCTGCTCATGCTGAGAATACACTCCACATTAAACTTCATTCTCACTCAGACAGGAACACAGCTCACGTCAGCTGTTTCAGGAATCAGACTCTTACCACTCCCAGGGAGAAGGCAGCATCTCCTTATCACTCACACCTCTAAAGATGACCCTGTCACTTTCCTGAGAACTCAAGCCACAAGACCACGACTGAGTGAAAGTGCTTTTATTCTTTTCAGAGTCTTCCTGTGACATCACACACTTATGGCCCCGCCCCCCTGGAGGGCGAGAAAGTCTTCCTGTTGCAACCATAGTCTGTATATATAATGGACGGCGTCGCTCAGCCTTTTCCCACTGTATGGTTTTGCAGCCAAAATATCCCGTTCCAGAACGCTGCCATCTTGTACATTTTCTGCAGCCAGAGTCTGCGCAGTAGGGAATGTGTTTGTTTCCATGGTAACAAGCTCCGCCCTACAGCGTAGCATCAAACCTGTCAATCAAAGTAAACAGGAAGTAAAACCCCATTTTTTAACCTCTAATAACTAACATGGGGCTGCATGGTGGTGCAGTGGGCAGCGCTGTTGCCTCACAACGAGAAAGTTCCTGGTTCGAGTCCCTGACCGGGCAGGTGCCTTTCTGTGTGGAGTCTGCATGGTCTCCCCCGTGCATGCGTGGGTTCTCTCCAGGTCCTCCGGCTTCCTCCCACAGTCCAGAAACATCCTCATCAGGTTGATTGATCACTCTAAATTGCCTGTAGGTGTGAGTGTGTGTGTGACTGGTTGTTTGTTTCTCTGTGTTAACCCTGTGATAGGTTGGCGACCTGTCCAGGGTGTACAGTCATGGCCAAAAGTTTTGAGAATGACACAAATATTACATTTTCACAAAGTCTGCTGCTTCAGGGTTTTTCATCACCAAACTGCCCTTGGATGGTTGGGAGAAGTTGCTCTCAGAGGACGTTCTGGTACCATTCTTTATTCATGGCTGTGTTTTTAGGCAAGATTGTGAGAGAGCCCACTCCCTTGACCGAAAAGCAACCCCACACATGAATGGTCTCAGGATGCTTCACTGTTGGCAAGAGACAGGACTGATGGTAGCGCTCACCTCGTCTTCTCCGAACAAGCCTTCCTCCAGATGCCCCAAACAATGGGAAAGGGGATTCATCAGGGAAAATGACTTTACCCCAGTCCTCAGCAGTCCAGTCCCTGTACCTTCTGCAGAATATCAGTCTGTCCCTGATGTTTTTACTGGAGAGAAGTGGCTTCTTTGCTGCCCTCCTTGACACCAGGCCTTCCTCCAAAAGTCTTCGCCTCACTGTGCGTGCAGATGCACTCACACCTGCCTGCTGCCATTCCTGAGCAAGCTCTGCACTGGTGGTGGCCCGATCCCGCAGCTGTAACACCTTCAGGAGACGGTCCTGGCGCTTGCTGGACTTTCTTGGGCGCCCTGGAGCCTGTTTGGCAACAATTGAACCTCTCTCCTTGAAGTTCTTGATAATTGGATAGACGGTTGACTGAGGTGCAATCTTACTCGCTGCTATAAACTTCCCTGTTAGGCCCTTTTTGTGCAATGCAATGATGGCTGCACGTGTTTCCTTGCAGGTAACCATGGCTAACAGATGAGGAACAATGGTGTCATGCACCATCTTCCTTTTAAAGTGTCCAGTCACTCAATCATGACAGATTGATCGCCAGCCTTGTCCTCATCAACACCCACACCTGTGTTAATGTGTGTGACACCTGTGTGTCATTGAAATGATGTTAGCTGGTCCTTTTGTGGCAGGGCTGAAATGCAGTGGAAATGTGTTTTTGGTGATAAAGTTCATTTTCAAGGCAAAGAGGGACTTTGCAATTAATTTCAGTTGAGCTGATCACTCCTCATAAGTATATGCAAATTGCCATTATAAAAACTGAAACAGCAGACTTTGTGAAAATTATTAGTTGTGTCATTCTCAAAACTTTTGGCCATGACTGTACCCTGCCTTCCACCCAAAGCCAGCTGGGATAGGCTCCAGCCCCCCGTGACCCCTAAGCGGTCAACATAATGGATGGATGAACTACGATAAAGAAACGTTCAGAAAAAAGAGGCCTTGAATACAAAACATTGAAATAATAACTACATATCACCACAGCATACGGGGGAGAGAAACATTCGTACCACCTGTATTTATCTTTTAAAGTTTGACTGCTAGACTGAGTTTTTGACCTATACTGCAGCCAGCCACTAGGGGGAGCAGTTTCTGTGGTGGCCTCACTTTGAGCTGAGTGAGATGACCAGGGTCTGCATGAATGATATCAGTCACCTCCGCTCTGATGAGGAAGAGTTCATCACCCTACACCTCAAACTGCAGCATCACTGACCCCACAGGATCCTAAACACATCTATCTGTGTGTCCTTTTATAGACTTTCATCCTGGCGGCGGTGTGAAGGGAAGGATTCTTCTTTAGATGAATGTAAACATCACCAACATGAAGTTCTGCTGATACAAATATGATGAACACGCTGCAGCTCCACATAGCATTCAATGGACGCTTCATTTTACTACGCTCTTATTTTTCTTGAGCTTCTTGAGCAGCTTTCATGTTTCCAGTGTTGATGTTGAACATTGTGCATGTGTCAGTTTTTCTGGTGTTGTTGTAATTCCTGCTCTCCTGGTGGTGGAACTTTCAACGAAGCGTGTCAAGCGCTCGAGCATCCAACAACCAACTCCATTCCAGTTCAAGAGAAAGTCTCTCTTCCACCTGTACTCGTTTCACAAATTTACCAACAAACAGTTCTTCCATGCATAGTTTCTCAACACACCTCACACACACTGTACCTGAGTGTGTGTGAGTCCCTGTGTGTTTGTGAAGCTGAGTGTGTGTGTGAGTCCCTGTGTGTTTGTGAAGCTGAGTGTGTGTGTGAGTCCCTGTGTGTTTGTGAAGCTGAGTGTGTGTGTGAGTCCCTGTGTGTTTGTGAAGCTGAGTGTGTGTGTGTGAGTCCCTGTGTGTTTGTGAAGCTGAGTGTGTGTGAGTCCCTGTGTGTTTGTGAAGCTGAGTGTGTGTGTGTGAGTCCCTGTGTGTTTGTGAAGCTGAGTGTGTGTGTGTGTGAGTCCCTGTGTGTTTGTGAAGCTGAGTGTGTGGGAGCATAATTGGAGTTGAGCACCGTTCTCTGCAGCACATTAGCACAGAGCCCGCAGTGTACCCGGCTCCACAGAGGGCAACACAGCTGCACAAAAACAGGTATATGGAAACCACGCTGATACAAAACAGAGACGTCTGAAGTGAACAACAAGGAGGGGCCAGGGGTGGGACGAGGGTCTCCAACCATGACTGGGGACCACCTCGGTACAGGCCCGCAGAATCCACCAGGGAGAGAAGTTGATCTGGGGCCAGTGTGCTGCAGGAGTTCTGTGCTTCCCTGCACTGAGGGAGGGTTACAGCATGCAGGAGGAAAACAGGAGATCCAGAGGTTTTCATGTGACGAGAGAAACGGGGACAGACTCATCTTGGAGTTTTCTTTGCCTGAAGGGTGTGAGGAGTGTCGCCATATAAATCAACTCTCAGTCTGTGTTGGCTTTTAAAGGAAGATGGATCTGCTGTAATTGTGATAATAGTTTCCTGAGAGCAACCAGTACACACATTTATCATCCAGGCTTCATCCTTCAGTTGTTATCGGGAGCAACAGGCAGCAGATCACAATCAGAGATTAAATCATGCATGCAAAGATATCAGACTCCAGGTAAAGCTTTGACTGCTTCCTTTGTACAACCTGCTTTTAGGACAGATAAAGTTATACCATCAATATCCATGTGGCATAAATTCAATCATCTGCCCATGCTCACACAGACGATACTCCAAACAATATCTGTGTCAGCTGATATCCAGTGGAGTTCAACACAACGTCCTGATTGTGTCTGCTTTCAAATAAAACAAGGTAAATGACACAACTCTGAACCCTGCTGCCTGATGGAGGAAGTTAGTCCTCCATCAGTCTTGATGGTTGCTCCCACTGAACAAAGAAGCAGATATGTGCTGACAATATGAACTGTATCCTGGATTGTCTTCTGCCTTTTATCTCTTCATCACAAATGAATGTTGAATGTTCAAACCAGGAGGACTAAATGACAGTGAAGTTGTAGTGTCCGGGTCTCGTCTCACCCTGTCAGGATTCTATTTCCCATAACATCTTGCTAACCATACATGATCCCGCTTATTACTCAGCTACTCACTTAAGAAGAACTTTTTAAAAATAGTCCCAGTGATTCCTGGTCAGTGATGGTTCCATGGTGATGGATTCGTCTCTGCCTGTTGGATTGAACATGAACCTGTCCTCATTCAGCTCTCCTTCTTCTCTGAGCTCTGAGGTTCACACACCTTTAAAAATAAACTAATGTCTCAACTTTGAACCCTGCTGCTCAGGGTTTAACTTTCTTTGGAGAGATCTCTAACCTAAAGTTTCTCTCACCTGCTCCTTCATCATATTGATGGACAGGATCCAATATGTAAACATCCGTAGCCTGCTGATTTAGCATGCTAACTGAAGCTAACATTTTAGCCACATTGCTTACCAAAATGATGCTAACAGAAGCTAACAGTTTCCCCTCACCTTACGGTCTGTGGTGTCAACAAGCAGAAGCTAAATGTGTCTGAACTCTTCTCTGTGGATTGATTTGACATGACGTGTGATCAGTTTGTCTCTAGTGTTGCTCATGTTTGAGGAAGTTAATAACCATCGTCAAGGGGTTTTGACCAATCAGAATCAAGCATTATACACAGCTGGAAGATCAGGAAGAGAGCCAGGTAATAAATAATGATTAAATAACTGTTAATTGTGACCTAGCATCTTCTCTCTCAGCTTCAAGGAGGACTACAAGTCGATGTAGTGAAGAGAATCATCGCTACTGACAAATTCCAGGATCCATCACTGACAGATCCATCAGTCCTCCTCCGTCTGATCCCGTCCTGAACATGGAGTACTTTCTGATTTGTTCAGTATCTTACATTGGTGGTGCTTTTTCTTCTTCTCTTATATCAGGCTCCAGTTTGTTGTGGTTCAGCTGAGGCCATGAAACTCTGTGCTGAGTCATCCTTCACACCAGGATGTGTAGCTGAGGAGGGATAATGCTTCCACACTTTTTCCAACCTGCAGCTTTTAACCTGCAGTCCACTGAGTCAAGGCGAGCATATGACATGTGCTGCTGACCTCTTGGCCAGGTCACCCTTGTGAAAGAGATCCTGATCTCAATGGGTTTTTATCTGGTTACATAAAGGTTAATAACACACACGCTCCATCAGCATCAACAGACAAACCCAAAGAGCAGACCTCACAGCACAAGCTGCTTCAGTTGATTGACAAACGAGCATCAGTGCAGGAAACCACAGCGACGAACCCCTCACACCAAAGATGTTCCAGCGTGACAGAGTGAGGATCTTGTGGACCACCTCTTGAACTTTTAACCACGTGAGCTTAAACAGACACAAACTAAGTGAAGTCCATTTCTCTCAGCCTGTTACATCATCATCTCCGCCATCATGAAACCAGAGCGCTGCTACACGTTTAGTGATTACACACATGTGGCAGCGATTAAGCTCATGCCAGTCCGGTTAGCCTCTTGTGGCGAGACGTTGTGGTAGTCGCACCGGTTTCACTGAAGTCCTAGTGCCAAGTTTGGTTAGTGTCACAGCCGATGATGTGAACCTAACGCAGAAACGTCCTCACAGAGCGAGAGCAGAAGCCTCCCGATAATCTGTCTGGTTCTGTGCTGGATGGCGCTGGAGTTGGATTAGTCCGGTATCATTGTCTGAGTAACTGTTTCCAAAGATCTCTGAGCAGTTTGATGAGCTTTTTCCTGCTGTCTCTGTTCCTGCCTAAAGGTTGTGGCTAACCAAAGAGGGTGGGTCCAGAGAGTTTGATTTCTGTGCGACAGGCACTGAGTCAAGTGAAGTGATGCAGGCTGACATATTAATCCATAAGAGCGGGGCTGAAGACGTGCTGATTTGCAGAGAGGCACTAACATTTCCTGTCCTAACACAGAGAAGAAATGTTCACCGCTGGATTTCCCAGTCACCATTAGTCTGAGCTAGAACAGGGATTACCAGCAGAGGCCTTTTTAAACTCCCATCCACTGAAGCTTTTTAACCCATGGAACAAACTCTGAGTAGTTCAGTCTCTGCAGGGCGATCAGAGAGGGGATCATTCACATGAAACTCCAGAGTAGACGATGCTTTCCTTCAACGAGTAAAAGCTGAAGTGAAAGATATCTCTGCTATAAAAATAAGAAACACATGAAGTCATACTTTAAAGAAGGTAACTAAGGGGGGACTGCAGTTTGGTTTGCAGTTTGCAGCTGTCATGTTTTCTGAACTGAAGTCTGAAAATCTTACTGGATGAGTTCAGCTTGTTTAAGCTTGAATGCATTTAAAGGCTGATTTTATATGGAAGTAAATCAGTCTCACCAGATTTTGAATTTTCTAAGCCTTTAGTCCATAGGGACTTGACTTGGCTTGGGAACCGAAGGGTCGCCGGTTCGAGTCCCAGTATGGACGAAGCTTGGCAAGTGGACTGGTGGCTGGAGAGGTGCTGGTTCACTTGCCTGGGCACTGCTGAGGTGATGCTAACAGAAGCTAACAGTTTCCCCTCACCTTACGGTCTGTAGTTTCAACAAGCAGAAGCTAAATGTGTCTGAACTCTTCTCTGTGGATTGATTTGACATGACGTGTGATCAGTTTGTCTCTGGTGTTGCTCATTTTAGTGAAAGTTAATAACCATCGTCAAGGGGTTTAGACCAATCAGAATCAAGCATCTTACACAGATGGAGGATCAGTAAGAGAGCCGGGTCATAAATGAAGTTATTGTTATTATTATGTCGACAGAGAAATAGAGAAGAAGGAAGACATGAGCAGCTGAAGCTTTTATTCTTCAGTGTGTGAAAAAGAAGAACTTCAGATGAAGCTCAGTTTGTTTCTCGGATGTGAAAGTGGAAACTGGATCAGGATCACTTTCCACATAAACAAATGTAAACAGATAATCTGAGGGAGCCCGAGGGGCCGCTGGGATTATTTGCAGCTCAGGAGCAGGAATCCCCGATAACGACTCGGACTAAAGAGCTCTGAGACAAACTTTCCGTTTTCCCAGCTGACTTCGTTTAGAAGTTTGTGACACAGAGCTTTGGATTCAGAAACATCGCCACCACACTTCTATCTCAGCGCACATCCTCCTCCTCCTCCTCTCCCTCTCCATGTTCAAACTTTTCTTTTCTCTGAGGCGATCATGTCTGATGCATGTCACTGAAACATGTTAACACACCCACCTGGAGTCAGATCATACCTGAGCTGCTGATTCCTTCTCGTTTAAAGGCTTTGGCTTTCAGCTCCTGTTGTTTCAAAATGAGTCACTGAAAATCTGGTTGCCTTTAATGAGGGTGACACCTTTTCCTGTTTTCTCCACATTCTGGCAATTTGGAAAGTTTCCACTCCTTTGAGCGAGGAGAAACAAACATTTTAGGCAAAGAGGACGGAAGATATCTGAGCTGTGTGTGAGTCTCGATCAGGGGAACGAACAATGTTTGATACTTTCAGAGAGCAGGCGATGGAGGAGGGTTCTGAACCTCGCTTTAAAGGTTTGTGCTGCAGAAAGAAAGAGAGGACCCAAGCAGAGAAGATAATAGGTCGACTAATTATGATTATGATGAGTAGAAAGGCAGGCGGACCAACAGGAAGGCCAGAACTCAGATATGAACCAAAGAAGACAAGAGAACAGACAGAGAGGCAGAACAATGAAAATGACTTTGTAACAACACCAGGGGAGAATCTCTGATATGTAAATTGGTGACAGTAAAGCAGCGGGTTGGGGAGGGGCAGGACCCTGATAGGGAGGATCAGGACCCTGATATGGAGGATCAGGACCCTGATAGGGAGGATCAGGACCCTGATATGGAGGATCAGGGCCCTGATGGGTTTGTAAGGAACAGGTGTGAGGATGAGGAGGAGAAGAAGCAAAACCCAAAGATATGGTGAGACGCATGAAAGCCCTTTTCATTTGCCGGTTCAAGGTGTGATGTTCATGCTCAGGGGGCGTGATGGTGGGACCGAGTCGACCCACCCCTGTGTCGGTATCTGAGGCGTCACGGACAGGTTCACTGTGATGCATGTCGGAGTGTGTGCATGTGAAGCTCCTGCTGTGTGTTCACCTCTCATGCTTCTGATAACGTGAAACCACAAAGTGGAATTTGTTTCCACTGCTGCAGGATCATTATGAATGTATGCATGCATGATGATGGCAGGGCTTCCATACAGCACTGCTGCACACTCACATTATAAAAACAGCTTGTGACAGATTGCAGATGTCTAAATAGCAATGAGGTTTTTAAGGACACCAAGCAGGGCGTGCAGGAGGGGGTCTATAGAGGTGTCTCAGGAAGAAGCTGTTTGGGAACAGAGTTAAGGATTCCAGTTGCGCCACCTTAGGTAAGCTACCTGGAGCCAGGGCAGAGGACAGAGCCAAAATCTGCAGAAGGCAGGGAGCCACAAGCTGGTGCACTGATAGTTGAGCTCACAAAGAGAGCAGCAAGAACAAGATCCTTCTACTTTAGCACAGCAGCAGGAGTCGTGAAACGGAGGACTCTTGCAGCAGATTCAGAGGAACAGGCGACTTTTGAATCAGTGAACTCTGCAGGATCAGCAGTTTGCTTCTGCCAGAACTGGTGGCCAGTGAGCTGCAGTTCAGGGTCAGACTGGGATTTGGTGGAGACAGCCTAGTGGGATAAAGAGAGTTCCTGCTGTGGCTCATCAGGTATGGCTTACTGTAACACAGCATTGATTAAAAGTTGAAAAGTTCCAGCTGCAAGACGTCACCTCGAGGGAATCAGCAGAAAATGATCAATCTGCGTGGTCCCCGTCCTGATAGGTGGGGCAGGTAGGGGGGGTAGGACCAAACACTGAGGATTACTGGTATTACCTGTACTGGGTAATACTGGCAGGCAGATATGAACTAAAACCAAATCATTGATTTAAGTGGTAAAAAGACGCTTTAGAAGTATCTTCAACAACAATTCATGTATTGATATGGATTTATAGTGAAATCCGTCCTGCTGCGTTCAAGGCCCGGTCCGCTATGGTGGCTGGGAAAGAAATTTCCGATTTCAGAGTTGACAATGAATGCAGCGTGAGCAACACGTGAGAGAGCGGATGAAAAACAAACATTTAGCACGCTGCTAACGTTGTCAGCGTTGTTTAATGGAGATGTCTCTTTTAAAGACCAAAAGAAAGGTTGATGGCGAGCACCGAGTGTTTCAGGAGAAGTGGGAGAACGCCACCCGTCTCATCTGCAAAGAGAAAACTGCCGTGCTTAAGGATTATAACCTCAACTACAATGTTGAAAAATATAGTTGTTGAAGGTTTTTTTTGTGGCCCCCTTGTGACAAGGCTGGATGCTCAGCGGCCCTCAGGTGATTTGAGTTTGAGACCCCTGCCTTACATAATGAAAGCTAAGAAGCTAAAAGACAAGAACAGGAGGTAAAGACATAAAGAGAGAGAGAAGTATTGTGTGCAGATAAAACCAGTAAAATAAAGCTTTAAACGTGTCTTTAAAGGTACCTCAGTTTGATTTATTCTCCTCGTCCTTTCCTCTGTGATTTTATATTATTTTAAATATTGTCTAAATAAACAGAGATGCATGAATCCTTTCTGATCTCCTTCAGTGGTTTAGGATTCTTGTTGCTGATCTTTAAACCTTTCAAAACTCCAGCAGGTGAAATATCTGTGTCGTGTTTCTGCATCATACAAAGCTTCCATTCATCAGTCAGCCTCCATGTTCTGATATCAATCCAAACCCTGGCAGTGATGACTTCCTGTCTAACAATGCTCTTCAGATCCACGTTCATCAGGAGCCGTCCAGGAATAAGTTATCTAAACGAAGGCTTCGCTCTTAATGACACCAGGCCTTTTATTCTCTGCCAAATTGCACCAGTCAGACGCCTCTCGGGTGTTTCTTCCTACTTGAGGCAGCGCTGTTGGGTTTCCATCCCTTAATATAGTTCAAATCAACATCCCCACCCAGAACAAATGGTCTACCTCAGATGACTCTCCAAACAGATCACACAGGATGAGCCCGGGTCTCCAGCCGTGTTTCCTATAACCTCTGCGAGCCCTCTGCAGAACCTCTGCTCTAAGGCAGATCCAAAGTTTCCTCTGCTGCGTACTTCCTGTGCAGTCAGCTGACTCGCTCACAAACTGAAAACTGACAAAGTTAAACTTCAGATCCACAGCAGGCTCAGAAAAAGAGCCAGAGCGCTTCTGAATGAAATATATAAAAGATGATTTATCCAGCTCCTGAAAACCATGAAGTGTTGCTGCTAACGAGCTGAACTAGTAAAGATGGTATCTTGTTCAGGCCTCCTCCCTCCCCTCCTTCACTTCTCCCCAGACGCCAATCTGTCATTACTTAGCCAGAAAATTTGAGGTTCTTCGGTTCGCCAACTGAGGCTTGACTCAGCAAATGAGATGATTTGAAAACGTCTGCACCGTATAACAGAAACTCCTGTCTGAACAAAAGTGATTGTGCACAAACGGGCAGCCCAGCAGGTCTGTCAGTCAGGAGACCAGCAGCAGGAGAGTCTCCCTCAGGGAGGATTCAGCAGGGCAGGAGACAACATGGCAGAGGCAGCAGCAGCAGCAGCAACACTCCACCAACATGGCGGGCTGCCAGGAGCAGTTTGGCGGACCTCGGCTGACACAGCACTTCACTTGAGCAGCCGCCGCACAAGATCTCTTTGGTTAAGGCTTACCCGGCTTTGCGCTGAAACAAGCTCCCTCAGCCCGGTGCATGTAAACAGAGCACACACATCAATACTGGACGCAGTCAGACATGACAGTACTCTTAGAAAGCCGATGTGTACACACTTTGAGAAGTCTATATTAAGCTTGTAAAGCACCATGCAAACACAAGGCACGCTGCCATATAAACACAATCTGTGCCAGACCAAACAGTATTAGACAGACCACACAGAAACACACAGAAACACACAGAAACACACAGAAACACACAGAAACACACAGAAACACAGAAACACACAGAAACACACAGAAACACACAGAAACACACAGAAACACACAGTGCACACCCCGACATGAGAACTTGTTAGGACTTTTATGTTTTCACTCAGAACACAAAGTTTTAAAGTTCAAAACACGATCTGCTCCTCAACCCTGCCTCCAAACACGACGGGAGGAAACTCTAGGCTCTGCACAGGTTACTGGGAACATTCAGTGAGGATTATTAGTGATGAAGTTTATTAGTGATACAGTTTTATGAGCTCAGGACTGATGATGTGAATTCTTTACGTTCAAAGACATTCATAGTCAGAGACTTGTTTTCTGCTCCTTCACTTTGAAAGGAGTCAGCTGAGGTGGTGCAGGCTTCTGATAAGGACGCCTCCCGGACGCCTCCCTTTAGAGGTGTTCCGGGCACGTCCGACTGGGAGAAGGCCTCAGGGTAGAGGGATTATATCTCCCACCTGGTCTGGGATCGCCTCAGGATTCCCCAGGAGGAGCTGCAAAGTGTTGCTGGGGAGAGGGATGTCTGGGTCAATGTGCTTGGACTGCTACCTCTGTGACCCGACCCCGGATAAGTGGAAGAAAATGGATGGATGGATGGATGGACTTTTATTTTGGAGGAGCTTGTTGTTTCCACTTCCTGTGCAGGAGTCATTGATGATGTCATTTGTGTTTGTGTCGTTGAGATATTTATACAACATATTAACTGAATTCTCTTTATGCTGTGTGATTTATAATAATAATAATAATACATTTTATTTATAAAGCGCTTTTCTAAAAACTCAAAGACGCTGCACAAAGGATAAAAACATCATATAAAACAACAGGATAATAAAAACATGAATAAAATACATTTAAAAGCAATCATACGTTAAAAGCAGTTCTGAACAGGGTTAGGGTTTTGGTGAGTGATTTGAAGGTGGACAGGTTGGGGCAGGTTCGAATGTTAAGTGGTAAGGCGTTCCAGAGGGTGGGGGGGCGGCGACAGAGAAAGCTCTGTCCCCCCCAGGTTCGGTGCTTGGTTTCAGGTGGTAGGGAGAGGAGGTGGGCGTTGGAGGATCGGAGGTTACGGGAGGGGGTGTGGTGATGGAGCAGGTTGGTGAGGTAAGAGGGGGCCTGGTTATGGAGGGCTTTGTGGTTGAGAAGGAGGATTTTGAAATGTATGCGCTGTTTGATGGGGAGCCAGTGGAGGTTTTGGAGGACAGGGGTGATATGGTCACGGGAGCGGGTGTGGGTGAGCAGGCGGGCGGCAGAGTTCTGGATGTATTGTAGTTCGTTGAGTTGTTTTGAAGGAAGGCCGTGGAAGATGCTGTCACAGTAGTCGAGTCTGGAAGTGATAAAGGCGTGGATCAGGGTTTCAGAGAGATGGACGGAGACGGGCGATATTTTTACGGTGGAAGAAGGCGGTTTTGGTGATGTGCTTGATGTGCTGTTCCAGAGTGAGATGGGAGTCCAAAATGATACCGAGGTTGTGAACATGTGAGGACGGAGTGAAGGAAGCATTGTCCATGGGGAGGTTGAAGTTGTTGGTGGTTGTGGTGAGGGATTTGGGGCCGATGATTAGGAGGTCAGATTTTTCACAGTTGAGTTGGAGGTCATTTTTTTGCATTCAGGATTTAATTTCAGTCAGGCAGTCAGTCAGGGTGGAGAGGGTTGGAGCAGTTATGGAATTGAAATTTATATTTACCATGTGATGTTTTGTTTCATTGAATATCAGTAAAGATGTGTTTGGAAATTAGCATTGCTATATATCATGATAGCTAGTTATCCCGGCTAGCTTGCCTGTGTTATCTTGAGTTAAGTGATTATGTTAGTTTATATTTAATGTTTAAGTTGTTTTATGAGGCTGATACCTCCATGATATACTTTGTTTTTTATAAGAACATGAATAAGTTACTGGTCCTTTTACAGCTCCTCTCCCACTTTCCCCACAGGAAATTGATTCTTTTCAAGACCAATTGGGGACAAGTGCGTAGGAACTGCACCCTTGTTTATTCTTATTTACATAGTTTGTTAAGTTTCTGTATTTTATTTTGCCTTTAACTTTGTCTGCACCTCTACAGCTGGTGAGGGCACTAGTCTTTAAGTTGGTGCACATGGCACACTGGTGACTTTGTCTCTATATTCAGCGTGTTTTCAGACTCCTCTAGAGACTCTTTCTGGTGTTAATGGAGACTTCTGGAGAATGACGTGAAAGCATGTATCGTTCTTACTCATGGAGCAGTGGATGCTGCTGTGAGTCCCTCCTCGCTGCATTCAGAGCAGGAGGCGTTCACCCCTCAGCATCATCATGCATGTACGAAGACACCGCTGGCTGATCCGGTCTCTTTTTGGTCCTTTCAGATAGTTAATGTAGATTTTATACAATCAACATGTAGAAAGTGTTCTGGTTGAAGAATGTAATGTTTGACTTTGATTAGTTGTCAGCTCCATAAACATATTTACAGTGTTTTTTTAACCTCTTGTTGTCTCTCCCTCAGCGTTACTCGTCCCTCCTGCAGCGTCCATTATAATTACAATTATGCAAATCAAGTGATGACGTCATTTAGTGACTTCTAGTGACTTTAAGGACAGCCAATAGCTGCTTTCCTCACTGAGGAGTTGGCAACACTGCACACCGGAGAGAAGACGGGTCAGGGTGCATACTGTCAGTGACTGCAGGCTCAGAAAACACTGGAAGTTTAAAGTAACTTGAGCCAGAAAAGATTGGTTTCATTTCATTTATTTAATTATTTATTTTTGCAATAAAAACTCTCCTTATGACTGAAGCGTGTGATGCAGATCCCTCGTACTCCCTGCGGTAAAGACAACAAGACCGGGTAAAGGTTACAGGACAGACCAGATCTCTTTGTGTTAGGTGCTTTATTTGAACCTCTCATTAAGAAAAAATGCACCGTTATGTGTAATCCTAACTCTGTAAAGTAAAGATCTGTAATCTACCTGATGGTTGTTTTCTCTGACCCCAGTAGTGGTCGATTCATCCTTCAGTCCAGATCCAGGAGTCAAACACCCAACAGGAGACTTAATGTAGACTTTAAAACTGTCTGAAACATCACAAAGGTCGTTCTCTTTTACCTTAAAATGAGTCACACTGAAAATGTGTGGAGGATTACACCTTTTAGTACCAGATTCCAGATACAGGATCCTGCCAGCCATGAGTCACGTCCTCAAGACCCTCTCGAGGGATCCCAAATGGTCCCTCTGTACTGTAAGACTTTAAGGCCACACTTTATATCATCCTGAGCCTGACGATGGTCCCGGTCCTGGGTGAACTTTCTGGGGATCCCTCAAGGTATCTGTGATGTATCTCATCCTCGTCATCAGGAGTCCAAAGCCTCTCAAAGAAACTGCTCTTGGCAGGAGTCTGAGCGGATAGTCAATCTTTCTGGGTTCCCCGGTCCAAATGGCCGAGGGACAAATGCACAGTAATTCACTTTTTCTTAAGAGAGAGAGTTTCCTGCAGCTGCTTGGTCATCATAACTAAATCACTAATAGCTTGTAGTGCGTCATTCCCCGGATTATTTGGAAATTAGTCAAACAGATTTAGTGGATTTCATTGATAATGTTTCATTTGGTGGATGCACGGTGCAGAGCGGAGGACGGCTGAGCTGAGAGGCTGGGGATGACTTCGGATGTTTGCACATGTACAAAGTTTGGACTCACCTTCTCATTCAATATTTTTATGTACTTTAATTATTTCCAACATTGTAGATTAATACTGAAGACATCAACACTATGAAATCATCTGGTGTTAACATAATCTGGATTACAACAGGACTAATCCTACCTCTGAACAACTGATGGTCTCAAACACATTAAGAAGGCAAGTCATTCTACAAATGAACTCTTGACAAGGCTCATGTTCATTAGAAACCATTCCAGGAGACCACTTCATGAAGCAGACTGAGAGAACACCAAGAGTGTGCAAAGCTGTCATGAAGGAAAAAGGGGGCTACTTTACAGAATCCATCCATCCATCCATCTTCTTCTGCTTATCTGGGTCCAGGTCTCAGGGGCAGCAGCCTCAGCAGGGAAGCCCAGACACTCCTCTCCTGGGCCACTTCCACCAGCTCTTCTGGGAGGACACCGAGGCGTTCCTAGGCCAGCTGAGAGATATAATCTCACCAGCGTGTCCTGGGTCTTCCCCGTGGCCTTCTCCCAGACGGACATGCCCGAAACACATCCCCAGGGAGACGCCCGGGAGGCATCCTGACCAGATGCCCGAACCACCTCATCTGGCTCCTCTGGATCCGGAGGAGCAGCGGCTCTACTTTGAGCCTCTCCCGGATGTCTGAGCTCCTAACCCTCTCTCTAAGGCCATTACTTTACAGAATCTAAAATATAAAACAGATTCTGCTTTGTTTAACACTTTTTTAAAAATTAAATAATTCCATATATGTTCTTTCATAGTTTAGATGTGTTCAGTATTAATCTACAGTGTTTACAATCATTACAATAAATACAAACCCTTGAATGAGAAGGTGTTTCCAAACTTTTGACTGGTAGTGTGTGTGTATTTATGTGCACGTAAGATTGTGTGTTAATTCCAAACACACACACACAGACACACACACACACAGAGACACAGAAGTCCTTGTTGCACGCTGCCTGTCAGACCTGCAGCAGCCTCCTCTCCTCGGTGGGCATGATACGACAGGACTCAGACTGACTGCAGCGGTGTCAGAGAACCCTTCAGGTCTGACAGTTTGATTCTGTCCGTGTTTGTAAATGAGGATATCAAGTAACTGCATTATGTGCTGAAACAACACAGACGGCGGCCTGTCAATGGGATGTATTTATAATGACAGTAATATTTCCTCTGCGGTGAGTGGGCGCGTTTACAAGAACTCCAGGGATTAATTGCCGTGCTGTGACCTGGGTTCACCCAAACGCACACATTGGGATGTACACAGCGAGGAAGAGTCCTCCTGTTTTCCAAATCTTTATTTTACAGGCCCATTAAAGAGCCGTGATAGAATCAGGCTCATTAAAGAGCCGTGATAGAATCAGGCTCTCAGTTAAAAGGAAATACTCCAGTTTAATACGATCTATCACCGAGGCGACACTCCTGACATGAGTTTAAATGGGCCGTTAAGAATCACATCCGATGTCTCTGAATACGTTTCCACTCGTCTGTGGGAGATAATATTTTCACTACCTGTTCATTTTAATGATTGCAACATTTATAGCTGCAGGGCTGAAGCTATGGCTGCTTGCAATGTTGTATTTTGAAACAGGGTTACTTACTTTGGAGGAGCTTTATGATTAAAGCTCAGTGTCAGTTTAGAATCAGTGACTGAGAGGCTGTGAGAGGATTCATCCAAAGATCTGCACAAACTAACAACAGACAGAAGGAACAACTCAAGAGGAGTAATCAGTCAATGCAAATTCAACCAATCAGCATGATTTCTTTACGTTCCTCTTCAATGGACAACTTTGTTACCATTGTGCCTTCATTTTATTTTGCACTATCACATTAAAAATGTCAGAAATGCTGCTAAAAGCTGCAAAGTTCATTAAAAGTTGAATGAACTAGCATCTTGTCTTTAATTTTAGTTAGCACATACCTTAAAGGTGACATATCATGCAGAATGTTCTTTTTAATGGTTCTCTCCCTGAAATCTGTGTCCCTGTCTACAAACCCCCTGAAAAGTCAAAGACTCCATTCTGCCCCTGTTCTGATTTCTCCACCTTTCTGTAAATGTGTGCTGAAACCAGCCGTTTCAGTTTTCAGTGTTTTTCATACGTCACAACGCCATCCGGTCTGTAACAGGAAGTCAGAGCTCGGAGCTTGTTCAGCCCATAGACTGTATAAAATACAACTCAACCCCTCCTCCGTTTTTCATTCCCTGCACACATGTGTGCTAACAAGGAGCTTAGGAGGGAGGCATGCTAGTTGTAGGCTGTCTTAATAAACACAAAGGTCTCTTTGACTCCCCACGTCTGCAGATTTGAAGATCTAGTGGATGATTTTTATTTATCATGGATAAGTGCTAGCGCTAGTTAGCATAGCCACATAGCTACATGTTGGTAGCTGTGTACCAAGACACACGTCGACATGCTGACAAATAAAACAACAAGAAACACTAAATCTGTGACCAATGGTTCAGAAAGGTCCTGCTGCAGGCGCCTCTCCGTCAGGATCAGATTCTGGATCAGATTCAGAGGGTTGAAGTAACGCGGGTCTGTGAGCAGCCGTGTATATTCAGCCAACATGTAAACATTAGATCAACGTGCTGGACAGCCGAGGCCACACCCACTTCCCGAGGGGGCGTGGTCAGAGAGCTCATTCTCATTTAAAGGCACAGACACAGAAAACAGACTGTTCTGAGCAGGGCTGAAAAAGAGGGGTTTACAGGCAGACCAGAATCTGATTTCAAAGTGTTTTTATGAGCATAAACTTTAAAGACATGTTTAGGGGACCTCTTAGACCAATATATGTTGATGAAAAAGAGCAGAATATGTCACCTTTAATGCCCGTGCAGTATTTCACAAAGTCTGTAAGATAAAGATGGAGACTCTCTGTGATGTTACCTGTGCGCACATAAAGTCGATTTTGTTCAAATAGTTGAAATCTCAAACTTTTTTTTGTAAGGTTACAAACAACACTAAAAACAACCGCCAATTATTTAGCATATTCACTTCCCCTGAGATATTATAGGGGAAAACAATCACAACTTTCTCTGCAATTATTTCAAAAAGCTGTCACACAATCAGGCTTCTTGTGGCCGCAGCAATCACAAAAAAACCCTGTGACATCCTGGAGAGACTGACTAATAGATCACACTTCAGGGGTGGACTCACAGCTCTTTCACTCTGTGCTAACGTGAACTCAGTCAAAGTTTCAAGTGATGTCAATGAAGCTAATATTAGCCTTGAATGAGCGAGGAGCCGTGCTGCCATACAGCTGCTTCATTCACGGCTAATTACATGCAAAAGGAAGCTGACCGCTTGACACCGCCGCCGTCCAGCGTTACACTGTTTGAGGAAACAATGGTCTCCGTCCACGACTCGCTGCCAGCTGAGGCTGCAGCGACAAACGATGGCAATGATTGGAGGAAAAGCTCCTCCCAGACGAGAGGGCAGCCTAAGGTCTTGCTTTTACAACCACCCACTCATCGTCCAACGAAAGGTTTCCCTTCCGCTCCACAAGTATATTACTTATTTGGAGAAGCTAATAACGATTATTCAGGGCGGTAGGGTGGCCCTGTGGTTACAGTGACCGTCCCATCATGTAAAGGACACGGGTTCAATGGCAGTAACAGCCGTGAGTCCTGGCCGGCAGCCCTCCAGCGAGAGGCAGAACCCACTCAGTCAGTCACAGAGAGTGGCTCTGCGTATGACTGCTCACCACATGTTAACATGCTCTGAATTAAGTGGAGTGTTTTTTGAATCTTCATATTAAAGCGAGAACGTCAGACTCTGAAAAAAACAGCGTGACTCATGGAGCAGATAAACATGCAAAAAGATTCTTTTTTTTTTTTACAATTCATGCGGTCACTTAACATTAATACCACATCTCAGTGATGAGAAAGACACACTCTGTGGAGTCAGAGTTCACTGACAACTAAGAGGAGGAATAAAAACAATGCAGGCGTGTGTGTTTGAGAGAGAGAGAGTAATGTCTTTATAATGTGGAGCTCCATGTGGAGGGAAAATAACCAAAGCAGACCTTACACTGAATGTAAACCGGTCTCCTGGAGAGCAAGTAGGTCCAGTTTACACAATAATGACATCCACTGCTGCCAACATATGCCAACCAGTCACAGCCTGGAGCTTCACTTCTGTGTTACTGTGGTGTTCCAACTGGGGCACGGACTAACGCAGGGTCCACCATTACTGTCTCATGTAAGGACATCAATCTTATACCCAGCAGATACATCTCTAAAAGTCACAGTACGGAGGGCTTCATTGAAAAACAGCTAAAGGAGCCTGTTACAGCATAACCAAATCAATCTTTAATTATAAAGCACCAAATCCCAACAAACGCTCTCCTCAGACTCTAGACCGTCCTCAGGATCAGATCCAGTCCCATCTTCCAGACAGGACTCAGTCTGATCTCATCTTTTAAAGTTATATTTTTGGGGCTTTTTGCCTTTATTTGATAGGATAGTGAAGAGAGACAGGAAATGTGGGGAGCAGAGAGGGGGGAAGACATGCAGGAAATGGTCAACCAGCCGGGAATCGAACCGGCAACCCCTGCGACGAGGACTATAGCCTCTATATGTGGGGCGCTTAGACCGCTAGGCCACCAGCACCCCAGTCTGATCTCATCTTAATCCACCATGAGCAGAGACCTTTGCAGCATTTAGCAAGTTACAGTGGCAAGGACAAACTTCCTTTAACAGGCAGAAACCTCCAGCAGGACCAGACTCATGTTAGACACACATCTGCTGAGACCGTGTTGGAGAGAGGGATAGAGGGAGATGAAGAGAGAGAGAGATGATAGTGGGGAGACGGATAGTAGTAGTTGTAGCAGCTGGAGTCTGGACCACGTCCACAGCAGCAGAGATCCAGAGGAACCTACGAGACAAGGGAGCTCAGGGACTCCAGGAAGGTCTAAGAAAAGAGAGAAGAGAGGGAGACCAGAAGAAAGAAAAAGAGGAGGAGACATGGTGAAGGAAAGGATAGAAGGAAAGGACGGGATAAGAAAAGGAGACATAAAGGATGAAGAAACATGGAAAGAACAAAGAAAGAAGTGAAGAAAGAAAGAAAGAAAGAATGAAAAGAAGAAGGAATAAAAGAGAGAATTAAGGAAGGAATGAAATGAAAAAGGCTTGAAAGAAAGAAAGAAAGAAAGAAAGAAAGAAGGAAAGAAAGGAATCCAAGAGAAAAAGTGATGATTGAAAGGCAAAAGGGAAGAAAGAAAGAAGGAAGGAACAAAAGAAAGTAAAAAAAAGAATAAAAAAGAAAGAAGTGAAGAAAGCAAGAAAGAAAAGAAAGGACAGAATGAAAGGAAAGAAAGAAGGAAGGAATGAAAGGAATAAAATAGAGGAAAGGAATGATTGAAAGGAAAAAGGGATGAAAAAAGAAAGAAAGTAAAAAGGAATAAAAGAGTGAAAGAAGGAAGGATTGAAAGTAAGAAGGAAAGAAGAACAGAGAAGAAAGAAAGAAAGAAAGAAAGAAAGAAAGAAAGAAAGAAAGAAAGAAAGAAAGAAAGGAAGGATGAATGACAGACCCCAAAAAAGGAATCTACAGCAGAGATCCAGAGGAACCTACGAGACAAGGGAGCTCAGGGACTCCAGAAAGGTCTATGGTTAGTAACTTTAATGGGACAGGAAGAGTTAAAGTGAGAGACAGGCAGAGAGAGGAGAGAGAGGGAAAGACAGGATCCCAGTGTGTCAGTCTAAGCCTATAGCAGCATAACTAAGACCTGGTCCAAGCCTGATCCAGCTCTAACTATAAGCTTTATCAAAAAGGAAAGTTTGAAGCCTACTCTTAAAAGTAGAGAGGGTGTCTGCCTCCTGGACCCTGACTGGTAGATGATTCCAAAGGAGAGGGGCCTGATAACTGAAGGCTCGACCTCCCATACTACTTTTAGAGACTTTAGGTATGATGAGCAGGCCTGCATGTTGGGAGCGTGGTGATAACACGTGATTATTATTTAACAGTTTGATTGAATGTGGGATCACAGGGTAACTGCGGGCGTATTTCTGCTGCTGTTCGGTCTGTAAACCGAGAGTCTGACTCAGCAGCAACAAAATAAACAGAGATGATATCAGCTTTGATTTCCCGAACATTTCTGCAAGTCAGAATGTGTGAGAACCTAAACTCGACTGACAGCTGTTGAGCAACAGGGCAATCATTACGCTGCACATCTCACACATCAAACGCCGAGCAGAGGAGCGCGGAGTACATTTTTAGAAAAGCAAGATTGATATCTACCTGCGATCGCAGCGCCAGCTAAATGCCACAATCTAATTTCAAAGCCTGAGGGTCTCACAGTGACGGGGAGAAATTTATTAAAAGTAATGATAACAGGAGCGCTTCCAACATTTCACAAGTAATAGTTTGGAAACAAGTCAAAATGGGATTCTGGCGCTTTTTGATAATCCATTTAAGGGCAAACACTAATTCAGTGTTCACATGCCCACAGGAGAGGGTAAGTGAGGATAAACCAACCAAACAACAGCCACAGCTACAGGTTAGTAACACGGCCGCTACTGTTTACACACTGAAGAGGTCCAACACTCCCACAGCCTGATACTCATCGTCTGTTAAAGCCTCAGGAAACATTTAAAATCCACTAAAATATTAAAATGTAATGTGTCATCAAGCTGAGTGAAAATAAACATCCACAACTCTGAACAAACTCTGTTCAAAAACCTCTTATTGTACAGGTCAGAGCGTTACTCGGTGTGGGCGTGGCCTAACTCAGGTCTGTGTGGGCGTGGCCTAACTCTTTGATTGACAGGTCAAGAGAGAGTTCACAGCCTGCGTGTTTGAGCCGTCTGACTCTGAATCTAAAGTCAGACAGTCTCTGAGTGCTGAGTCACAAAATACTTCAGGATCAGGACTTCTATCATTTATTAGTTTTATCACTCCGTTGTCTCCGGGGCAACAGGACCATGGGACGCCCGGAGCAGAGGAGGCTGAAGGGGAGTATGTTCACGCAGAGGAGCTCGGTTCCGGGTGTCAGACGGAGCTGTTTGTCTAAACTCTGAGCTGGGAAAGTTAGTGAACCGGTCCTGGGGAAAGTTAGTGAACCGGTCCTGGGGACAGTTAGTGAACCGGTCCTGGGGAAAGTTAGTGAACTGGTCCTGGGGAAAGTTAGTGAACCGGTCCTGGGGACAGTTAGTGAACCGGTCCTGGGGAAAGTTAGTGAACCGGTCCTGGGGAAAGTTAGTGAACCGGTCCTGGGGAAAGTTAGTGAACCGGTCCTGGGGATAGTTAGTGAACCGGTCCTGGGGAAAGTTAGTGAACCGGTCCTGGGGATAGTTAGTGAACTGGTCCTGGGGAAAGTTAGTGAACCGGTCCTGAGGAAAGTTAGTGAACTGGTCCTGGGGACAGTTAGTGAACCGGTCCTGGGGATAGTTAGTGAACTGGTCCTGGGGAAAGTTAGTGAACTGGTCCTGGGGAAAGTTAGTGAACCGGTCCTGGGGAAAGTTAGTGAACCGGTCCTGAGGAAAGTTAGTGAACTGGTCCTGGGGAAAGTTAGTGGACCGGTCCTGGGGATAGTTAGTGAACTGGTCCTGGGGAAAGTTAGTGAACTGGTCCTGGGGAAAGTTAGTGAAGCGGTCCTGGGGAAAGTTAGTGAACCGGTCCTGAGGAAAGTTAGTGAACCGGTCCTGGGGAAAGTTAGTGAACTGGTCCTGGGGAAAGTTAGTGAACAGGTCCTGGGGAAAGTTAGTGAACCGGTCCTGAGGAAAGTTAGTGAACTGGTCCTGGGGAAAGTTAGTGAACCGGTCCTGGGGAAAGTTAGTGAACTGGTCCTGGGGAAAGTTAGTGAACAGGTCCTGGGGAAAGTTAGTGAACCGGTCCTGGGGAAAGTTAGTGGACTGGTCCTGGGGAAGGTTAATGACCCAGTCCTGGGGAAAGTTAGTGAACTGGTCCTGGGGAAAGTTAGTGGACCGGTCCTGGGGAAAGTTAGTGAACCGGTCCTGGGGAAAGTTAGTGGACTGGTCCTGGGGAAGGTTAATGACCCAGTCCTGGGGAAAGTTAGTGAACCGGTCCTGGGGAAAGTTAGTGGACCGGTCCTGGGGAAAGTTAATGACCCAGTCCTGGGGAAATGAGCGGATCATGTACAACAAGCTGTCATCTTCACGGTGGATGTGCAGACAGGGACACACGAGCACAGCGGTGCAGAGAGCAGAGAGACAGCTATGCAGACAGATTGCAGACAGGACGTGATTAGCAAACAAGCTAACAGCTAACACTGAGGGGAGCTGGCTGAGACGTCAGGAGACGGTCTGAGCAGGAGTGGAGTAGTTTTGTTGAACATGTGACTCAGTGTTTCATTTCTGATTGGTTGGATATTTATTACGTAATAAATATCAGGTTAAACCCGCCCCCTTAAAACCCAGGGTGAAAACGTGTTAAAAAACGGAATTGAACGTATTTGAAAAATGGATCGAAGTTGAGTTCTAAGATTTGTACATAGTTTTTAGTTTTTACATGTGGTCTTAAATATCATAGGTAGAAGGTTTTTGTTGATTTGGGTCCCCATAGGCTTTAAGTGCTGAAGGACTGTGAATACTTTATAATGCTTTTAAATTGGTCAACAGTGCAGGACTCTGAAACCATAGCAGCATGTGATGTTGAACATTATTGGGTTTGATAAACAAGTGCAAAGCATAGGGTGGACTCATGGAAGAACGAGCATGATGTATGAGTTGGCCAATTATGAGCATACCGTTGATTCGTGGAGCATCACTCTCTCCGATTGATGTGTGCTTTTTATCTGTTTGTTGTTTCGGTTACAAATCCTCCAGATTAGCTGCTAATGAATGAAAGCTGACAAATGCGTTCATAAAAGGGGAGAGAGGAAATGCCGATTGGGAAATGTGAGGTGGGCCCACGCCCTTCAGTATTACGCCTCAGTCGCAGACTTTATGGCCATTACCAGTCCCTGATTTGATTCCGGAACAATCAGAAGCAGGCTTGTCTTCAGGGGTGACCGGTAAGACCTCGCCAACGGAAAAGTCCGTCTGCTAAGCAACACAGAGAAAATGCAAAAACAAGTGCAGACCCCTCAGAGGTCACCTAGAGCATGAGGAGGAAACAGAGCTGGATATAACACTCAGAGACACACAGAGAGACTGACTGCTCATCATCACATCAGCTGATAGGACCATCTTACAGCAGAGACGTTCACAGGGCACTGCAACCTCTCTGAAGTTAGCTAGAACAAGATGGAAACTTGTTCCTCATCCTCTCTACCGTGGCCAGTTTAACAGCTTTTCCATGGGAACGCTCCCCAGTATACCCAAACTGGCAGACGGGAGCCAGGAGATGCAGGGTTTGAATGTGGGATAGGGCGAGCCTACATTAAGCTGGTGATCCCAGCGTGGTGGTAAACCTCGGTGTGCTTCACTCCTTCCTACTGTAAAAGCCTGGTGAAGGCGTCAGGCCTGGCTACAGCAGGGACGGCCCACAGCCCCTCCCCGGCTCAATAATGTACCTCCAATAGATGATGAAGCTGAAGAGAATGCTTCACGTCCAACTCAACTCAAGTCCAGATTTAATGCTGAAGCCCTGATGGATCTCCAAACAAGGCCTGAGCCTCCACAGAAACTCTGTTATGTGTTCTTTATGAATAAGGAAATAAAATTATGAACAATACAAAGATGGAGAACTTCTTCTGACAGCAAAATAAAGGCACATTAAGAGAATCTGACAGTCCATCCACATTTGTATCTAGTCACCCTGGACCTGTGCCGTGCCAAGTCCAGTCCACTACACATGTTTAGTTTTTAGGGTGTGTCTGTAGCCCCTTTCACACATGCACTGCACTCCTAAACTGTCAGGACATAACCTGGAAGGATGCATAAAAACACAGGAAGAGGATCCAGAGGGAACTTTTTTGACATGTTGGGAACTTATAGGGGATCCAGAGGGAACTTTTTGACATGTTGGGAACTTATAGGGGATCCAGAGGGAACTTTTTGACATGTTGGGAACTTATAGGGGATCCAGAGAGAACTTTTTGACATGTTGGGAACTTATAGGGGATCCAGAGGGAACTTTTTGACATGTTGGGAACTTATAGGGGATCCAGAGGGAACTTTTTGACATGTTGGGAACTTATAGGGGATCCAGAGGGAACTTCTTGAAATGTTGGGAACTTATAGGGGATCCAGAGGGAACTTTTTGACATGTTGTGAACTTATAGGGGATCCAGAGTCAACCTTTTGATACGTAACGCACTGGAAGAGTATTCAGAAGGAACTTTTTGATAGATTATTCACTGGAAGGGGATCCACAGGGCACTTTTTGACATGTTTTACATAGGAAGAGTATTCAGAAGGAACTTTTTGACATGTTGTCTGTAGGAAGGGGATCCAGAGGGACACTTTTTGACATGTTGTGATCTTATAGGGGATCCAGAGGGAACTTTTTGATATTTTATTCACTGGAAGAGGATTTAGAAGGAACTTTTTGACATGTTGTCTGTAGGAAGGGGATCCAGAGGTCACTTTTTGATACGTAACTCACTGGTAAGAGATCCAGGGCCCTTTTTGACATGTTGAACATAGGAAGGGGATCGAGAGGTCACTTTTTAACATGTTGTTCACTGGAAGAGGATCCAGAGGGCCCTTTTTGACCCATTATTCACTGGAAGAGGATCCAGAGGGCACTTTTGAACATCTTATTCAGTGATAGAGGATCCAGATTGCACTTTGTAAAGTGTAATCCACTGGAGGGGGATCCAGAGGGTGCTCTTCATCGTTGAATCCTCTGGTAGGTTGTAAATTACTAGTAGAGTTGACATCATCTGGTGTTATTCACTGGAAGAGGATCCAGAGGTCACTTTTTGACATGTTATCCACTGGCAGGGGATCCGTAGGGCACTTTTTTGACCTTTTATCCATGGCAGGGCAAATATGAGAGCATTTGCCATGTGCTTTTCACTGGAAGGGATCCACAGAGATCCTTTATTATGTATCTGTAAGTATCTTTGTCCTCTGCGTTACAGTTCACAGAGAGAGGTCACCCTGAGGTTACAGTTCAATATATTCACAGCCAGTCTATAGTTCAGTGTGTGACACACGTTTGTGCGAGCTGCGCTTAACGCTGCTTGACAGCGGCCTGAGTCTGCCTTTAATGTGGCCGCTCAGGCGCTCTTTCATAGTGCTTGAGTTACGTTCTTCAATCCTCTCTCGGTTTAGGCTCCGCTGTAGAGGCGTACCGGCTGAAAAGAGATCTTTATTGAATTAGCTCCTGACTGTGAAGCTAACTGCCATCAAGCTTTTTCTCAGGTCTTAGGCCAACAGGTTTCTCTTGATGCGTAAGGATCCCAGACCCGTACCTTGTCCTCTGTGCAGATCCTTTGTGCTCAGTAATACAAAGATAAATGAGGAGTTTGTTCCAGTTAGTCGTACAATCAAACACAATAAACTACATTAAACATTTTGCATCTGTAAGGTCCTGCAGGATTAACTCAGTGCATGTGAAATGAAACCTGAGGCAGGATGAGTTTATGAGACGTGAGTGTGATGCATTCACAGACTCAAACACTTACTTCACCAAAGAACACAACAATTACAAAATATGCAAATCTCACATTCACTGTAAATACAAGGAGTCTGTATTTGGCTCTGCCCCGCCTGGCTCATTATAGACCTGTGTGGCCTTTGCGCAGGTCTACCTAACTTGACGTCAGAAGTCACCCACTAAATAGGAGGCACATGGGAGCTGGGAGCGAGGGTTATTTTGAAAACCTCATCGCCACACTTGGTTTGGTTAGTCTGATCTGGGCTGGACCTCACATGGTCGCCATGGCACTTGTCAAATGTTTCATCTGGTTTGGAATGGCTCTGGTGTGCGAGTGCCGATCACAGCTTCGAGTGGCAGCTGGACTCTTAAATGCAGGTTTCAGAGAAAGGCTGAACCACAACGGCAGCTCATTTCCAGTCATCCAGAACATCCTGGTACTTTTCCAACACAGAGAGAATTAGTGTAGGTTATAGTAAACTCCACTGTGTCTGTGGGATTATCTACTAACTCTAGTGATATGTGACATGACGTGGATTGATTTGACATGACGTGTGATCAGTTTGTCTCTGGTGTTGCTCATGTTAGTGAAAGTTAATAACCATTGTCAAGGGGTTTCGACCAATCAGAATCAAGCATCTTACACAGCCAGAGGATCAGTAAGAGAGCCGGGTGATATTAAGTGATAAAATATAACTTATGTAAAGTGTGTTTTAAAGCCGAGGAGTTCATGTTCACGCTCCAACCCTGAGCTGATTTTGTCTGAACACACGGCTACTTAATCATGCTCCACCTTTTATTTCACATTAGGTTCATTTGGACCAAGAGTCCCGGGGTCTTTTAGCCCCCAGAACTACTTTCCCATGAACTAAAAGGTTCCTGGTCCCCCATTGTTGTCTGGGTTTCGACTGTGAGCTGAAGTCCCGGGTAGATTGTGTAAATCAGGCCAGTGACGCAGTGAGGGCAGTAACACAAAGAGGAATGCCATTCATCACATATGGAAAAAAAATGACTGTGAATAGTTTTTTGAAAAAATTTGACAAAAGAAATTAGAAAAAAAAAATTGAAAAAAATTTTTTTGAAAAAAAACTTGAAAAAAAAAACTGGAAAGAAAATTTGAAAAAAAAATTTTGAAATTTTTTTTTTGAAAAAAATAAAAAATCACAAAAATAATTTCACAAAAAAAATTCACAAAAATGTTGATCCCAGGCCTGTCGAATTTTCCTCAAATTTGAAATTGTGCTTCAAAAGCAATGAATGAATCAACACGTGAGAGGAGAAAAGCGCGAGTAGCAAAGCCGTTTCAACACGGCTTTAAAATCCTTTGACACTACACCACCAGACCAGTAGAGGGCAGTAAAACAAAGACGAATGCTATTCATCACAGATGGAAAAAACAATGACTGTGAATGGTTTTTGGAAAAATTTGAAGAAAAAAATTTGACAAAAAATTTTAAAAAAAAATTTGACAAAAAAAAAATTTGACAAAAAAAAAATTTGACTATAAAAAAATTTGACAAAAAAAAATTTGAAAAAAAAAATTTGAAAAAAAAAAATTGACAAAAACAAATTTTGAAAAAAATAATGAAAAAAAAAATTGACAAAAAAGTTGACTGTCGAAAAAAATATTTTTCCTCAAATTTGAAATTGTTCTCCAAAAGCAGAAAAACATGAAAAAAAGAACATTTTGCGCCTGTGGTTAAAAACATGTAAAAAGCAAAGAATGAATCAACACGTGAGAGGAGATAAGCGCGAGTAGCAAAGACGTTTCAACACGGCTTTAAAATCCTTTTCAACTCAAAAAGCCGTGATCGCAGAGATCGGCCGGTGTTTTGGTTTAAACGGCGACCCTGTTAACTGGAGACTCTCAGCCGGATGCATCCCTCATAAACGTCTTTAGACCATCATTAAATATCTGATGAGGATATTTTGAAATCTTAATAAAAACTAAACTAGTTTGCATTCCCAGGAACTCCCTCTGTGTTTCAACAGCTGTGTAAACTCCACAAACACTGACACGTTCAGCTGAAGGTCTCCAGTTTACAGGGTCACTTTTAAAACCGGAACACCGGGAGGAGAGACGCATTCACGGTGGGCTGAGAGAAGACTACTGTTACAAGCTGCTAAATCAAGAGAATCACAGCTTCTTCTTTTGAAAAGTACACACACATACAAAAAAGATAGAACAAATAAAAACTAATGAAAGAAAGAGAAATCAAGAGAATCACAGATGTGTGTGATGTTATTGTGGACGGAGGGAGGAATAAAAACACTGAGGTTAATCTACCAATCAGACATGTTCAGCATTTCAGGCCCCGCCCCCTGAAGTCCTGGGACCTTTTAAAAGGCTTTTTAGGGGGGAGATTATCTACCCCTGAACTAAATTTAGACCCTGGGTATAAGGTAAAGTTCCACCCATGGTCTCCTCCATCTGCTCCCTGGTTTTAAATGATCCTGTTAACACACTGGTGATTTTACTGTCCAAGCCTCAGCTCAGTGATTCATGTGAAGCAGCTCCTGGGTAGAAACGTCAGCCTGCTGCCCTCAAACACTTCACTAAGCCTTTGAGTTTCCTCTGTGGTCGTCCTGACACACATTCCTGGTTGTTTTTTAAGCGGAGTTAAAACAGTGACCTCACGTGAAGCGTCTGCAGCTCCGGGTTTGTTGTTCGGCTGATGATGGGTTACATCATCTTTTGAAACGAGCTCGTCCTCAGACATTACGACAAATGTGACTTTAAATATTGAGTGAAGGAAGTTGTTGTTTTTAGTCCAGAGTCAAGTAATTGTATCACACCTCTTTGTCTTTGGCGGCTTCTTTTAACGGCGTCACTTTGTTTACTGTGTACAGTATCAACGGGGCCTTTAGAGGTCGTTAAACTCACTTGTGCACCACAAAATTAGGTGTCTTCTGAGTCCGGGTGTGCCCTCCAACAACCTCTGTCTCCTCTGCAGACATCTCCAGCAGTCTGACGGTATCACAGACTGTGTGTGTGATTCGTTCGATGGCAAACAGCAGCAGCACATGTCGTTCTGTTGTGCTGGGATGAAGCGGCTGTTAGCACTTGCAAAACCATGAATGACATATTTCATCAGCGTGACTCACACCGAGTTATAAAAGCAATTACTCATAAATTAGATATTGTGGGAATACAGCTCTCAAATAAAAAAATAATAAGGGAAACAGTGCATTACAGTGTTTTTGTGCAGCGGCATTTGTCTCGCACTTCATTTAAAGCCAAGCAAATTGTTTGGATCCAAGATCATATATCTGCGGTGAAACATCCATGTTTCCATGTGGCTTTGTCACAGCGTGTGTCGCCCAAACCCCAAACACGCGTCTTTCCACATGGTTTGAAAAACACAAGAGCCTCAGCAGAGAGCAAGCGGCTCAGAGGAACACGTCTGTGCCCAGCAGCGCTGCGGGAACGCTGGGATAAATAATCCAAACCTGTCTGCATGTTATTGATTTTTACTCTTTGTAAAGCTCGTGTCAACATCGGCACTGACGTTAATAATGATGGGAAGGATTTGAAATGTAAATCCTCATTATGATGATTGTTACTATTTTCTTATATTATGCAATGAGGGAAAACATGCTGTCATACTGATATGGTTGGCCCAGTGTTAGCGGATGTTAGCAATTTGTGAACAAATCCAGTCAAATAAAATCCAGACAGCTTCGCCTGCGGTCCAGAAAACTAAATATCTTCACAGAAATAGCTTTTGACTAACGCCTGTCTTTCAAACGTTCCTCTCCTGTGTGCATCCATTCTGCACTTACATGAGTTACCTGAAGTGAAAGTCAGTGTCATGCAGTTAAAGGTACTGTAGGTAACTCTCTCTGCCTCATTGTGCCTCTAAGTCGTCCTGCAGCATGCGTTTGAAGTGCCGTGGTAGTGATGATGTCATGGACGGCTTCAGTTGTTGGTGGATTACTGAAGCTGCTGTTGGAGTTTTGAGCAGATGACTAAAACAAGCCCGAGTATATTTTGGTTATGGAATTGCAATAAAAAGTCAGAACACCAGTGCATGTTCTGGAGCAGGCAATAAAACTCTATTGTTCATACGAATATTTTCCGCTTGTGGCTTTCTCTTTCCGTTGTGTTTGACTTCATGCATGAAGAACTCTGAAAATTAACTGGGAGGAAAATGTATCAGAGGAGCTTTTACACCTGCATCACTGCGTCTGCAACACGCCTGCTGCTCTTAGGGACTTTAATTAAAACTGTATTTGTGGGGTTGATGTTATATAACTGTGGAAGGAAGTGAACAAGCAGCAAAAGTAGGATCTCAAGATGTCCAAGTGTTCTTCATGCATCATGTTTGTGTTAGGAGACTCCTCTTTCACACAAGCTGCAGAGTTTGTCTTCAACAGAATTCATATCTTCCTGGTCAGCTTCACTGTTTTCATACACGCTAAATAAACTGATTAAGGCTCACCTGTTTGTCTCTGCAGATCACACTCCACTCCTCCCCTCTGTGACCTTAATGTAAGGGATCAGGTACGGTTAGCAGGTCGTTATGGGAAATAGAATCCTGACAGGGTGAGACAAGACCCTGGCTACCAACTTTCAATTCACGCACGTTGGTCATCAGATTATTTTATTAATTTAAAGGTGACATATCACGCTTTTTTCATCAACATATATTGGTCTAAGAGGTCCCCAAAACATGTCTTTAAAGTTTATTGCTCATAAAAACACTTTGAAATCAGATTCTGGTCTGCCTGAAAACCCCTCTTCTTCAGCCCTCCTCAGAACAGTCTGTTTTCTCTCTGACCACGCCCCCTCAGGAAGTGGGTGTGGCCTCGGCTGTCCTAATGTTTACATGTTGGCTGAATATACACGGCTGCTCACAGACCCGCGTTACTTCAACCCTCTGAATCTGATCCTGATGGAGAGGCGCCTGCAGCAGGACCTTTCTGAACCATTGGTCACAGATTTAGTGTTTCTTGTTGTTTTATTTGTTAGTATGTCAACGTGTGGCTTGGTACACAGCTACCAACATGTAGCTATGTGGCTATGCTAACTAGCGCTAGCACTTTTCCATGAAAACTAAAATCATCCACTAGATCTTCAAATCTGCAGACGTGGGGAGTCAAAGCGACCTTTGTGTTTATTAAGACAGCCTACAACTAGCATGCCTCCCTCCTAAGCTCCTTGTTAGCACACATGTGTGCAGGGAATGAAAAACGGAGGAGGGGTTGAGTTGTATTTTATACAGTCTATGGGCTGAACAAGCTCCGAGCTCTGACTTCCTGTTACAGACCGGATGGCGTTGTGACGTATGAAAAACACTGAAAACTGAAACGGCTGGTTTCAGCACACATTTACAGAAAGGTGGAGAAATCAGAACAGGGGCAGAATGGAGTCTTTGACTTTTCAGGGGGTTTGTAGACAGGGACACAGATTTCAGGGAGAGAACCATTAAAAAGAACATTCTGCAGGATATGTCACCTTTAAGTATTTACCCAGTGATTCCTCGTCAGTGATCGCTCCATGGTGATGGATTCTTCTCTGCCTGCTGCGGTGGATTGAACATGAACCTGTCCTCATTCAGCTTGGTGCTGGAATTCTTCTCTGTGGATTGATTTGACATGACGTGTGATCAGTTTGTCTCTGGTGTTCCTCATGTTAGTGAAAGTTAATAACCGTAGTCAAGGGGTTTTGACCAAGCAGAATCAAGCATCTCACACAAGCAGAAGATCAGTAGGAGAGCCGGGTGATAAATAAAGTTATTGTGTTTATTCATTTGTTTACCTTCAATACTATAATCTATCCAAAGTTCTTTTAAAGCCTCGAGTATAAAAAGTTGTCTGGACTACAGACAACGATAAGAAATACAGAAGCTCATCACATCAGGTGGAGTGGACATGCACAGTCAGAGCAGTTCAACCACAACCAGGAAAACACAGTCAGGTTACATGTTTACATGACCAACTGTCCGGAGCATGAACGGCATTAAAAGTTCATTCTTTATTGATTTTAAAATCCAAACAAGAAATGAGAAATAAATGTTTCACATGGAAAATAAAATGTGCAGATGTATTTGAATTTAAATATACATGTGAGCAGTATATGTGAATAATTAAACTGTTATTTATATGTTCCTATAAATGCAACATGGGCGGAGTCTCTGTGATGATACCCATTGGTTTCTAAGGACTGAAATCTTAACTTACTTTTGATTAATCTAGAAACTAGCAAAGAGGCGGGGCCTAAAGTCTTCTGACAAATAAAATAACAGAAAATAATAAAGAATAAAAAATATAAATAAATAATTTTAAATACAAAGGTAATAACAGTAATAATGGTAATTATGCAGTCCAGGGCTAAAAAATAAATTACTCAGTTACAAGATTAAACTTCTTTTTTCATATTAATTATTTAATACTTTTCTGAAACTCAAATTATTTTGTATAATATTAAAAAAATGATGCATGTGTTTGTTAGACTTCCAGCACAATATTTTCACTGCAAAAAACAAATGTTAATCCACAAATATTACACACTAAAAAATTGAATTTATGCACTTGTATGTGTCATTTTTCTCACAAAGAGATTTTAATATTCTGCATCTTAAAACTGTGTACACATAATTCATCAGATGCCCTCAGCACTGACGGCAGGCTTGTTATTGGCTCGTTCTAAAGCCTTCAGAGCACTTGTGTAAAAAGCATTAAAATTCTCCATGCAATAAAAGCGTTATTTATAGGACTGTAACAGCCTTGTAGTTTGTCTTACACAAACCCCAGAGGAGGAATGGAGACACTCAACCCTCACACACACACCCTCTGTTACAGCTACACACTGCTGGATGTATGTTTTTACACAAACACATCATAATCCACATTTCTTCATATGAAAGTTGAAAGATTTATTAAAATGAGGTTGATAAGAATCCTCCTGAATATGAGAAAGTGGGACAGAACCAAAAAAAGGTGCCATCTGTGACCCGTGTGATGTCATCGGGAAAATCGTGTCATGCTGTAAAGACACGACTTATGACACTCCACGAAAGAATGTGTCACTCACTCATTAAAATTTAAAATAAAGGAATTAACAGGCCGAGAAAAATGTTGTACTAAAAGCAGAGAGGACATCATGGACGAGAGGTCAACAGAGTTCAGCAGGTCCAGAGAAGTCTGCTGGAGGAGGATCCTGGGCTCTGTAATGACAGGTAGTTTGAGGTGATGGACTGAATCTCCTACTGAACTCTGCATTAACATTTTACAGCACTCTTCAAACACACAGCATGAACATCAGTCTGTAGTAGGTCCAGTCTCAGTGTGCATGAAGTGATGCAGACTGTAAATGTGTCACGTTCAGCACAGGACAGGCCGTGTGGTTGTTTGAGTGGCTGCAGAGAAACATGTTAAAGGGCCGACCCGTGCTCACATTCAGCCGGACACAGTGTGGAAACGTGCCGCTGAGTTAAATAGGGCAAAGCACTGAGGGGAATGAAGGAGTCTGCATGTTCAGTAAACACTCTGGATTAATAAAATCAGCTGTAATCTCTCTCTTCAGGTGAAGTCAGACCGAGTTCATGAACCAGGAGTTTAATAAGTCTTAAGTAATCGATAGAAATGAAGGTCATATCAACACAGTGTTGATGTCTGGAACATTTATCATGGCTCCTGTGTCGTGTTGTCTGCTCATGCTTTGGAGAATTCAGCCCAGTTATAGAGGAGTGAAGAGAAAGACGTCCGCTGTTAGGAGCAGAGATAATAACCATGGCGGAAAGAAGCACAACAAAAGCATGGAGGCCACTGGAAGACAAACCTAATGAGAGAAGAAAGCTGCTTTAATATGGGATTAATCCTCAGAAGTGCTGCACAGGGACACGAAGGGTTAAAGCAATTAAGTAAAGGGAGCTAATGAGTCTAAACATTAAAGATGATACAGATGTTTGAGTCTCTGTGGAGGTTAAACTGTGTGTGTTTGGATGGGGAGTGAGGTTGGCTTTGTCACGATGAGTAGAAACGAGGAGGCGGAGGACACGTTGACAAGATATCAAAACAAAGAAAACAAAGGAATGAAATGTCAGAATGAAACATAAGAAGTGCAGACGCAACGCAAAAAGACACGAGGAAGGTACGACCATCTGACAGAGACAGGAAGTAAAACTAGACTTCACTCTATCCTACAAAATAAAACACTGAAAGCCAACCACAGGAAATCACACAGGACATAAAGAGACACAAAATAAAAAATACCAAACACACAAGAACACAAAAAGGTAAGAAGTAATAAACACCACAGGGAAGACTTAAGGAGAGCTCATGGCTAATGCAGACAGGAAATGCAAGGTAAGCTCTTCAAAATAAAACAGGAAGTCAGATAAAACATCACTATGGAAACACAGAACCGGACAAAAAGAGCAGGTTTGTTATTTAGTCCATGTTTGAAACCAGAATTCTTTTCTTCAGTTTTTCTTTGCACTCTTTATTTACTTCCTGTAAGGTGCTCTTCGACCACAGGAACCAGGGTCTAACTTAAGTTCCTGGGTATTAATCTCCCCATGTAAAGTCCCTGCTTGACGGGGAGTACTTTCAAAGATCCAGGAACTTTGAACTTTCCACATTAACATCCCACACACCTGTGATCCACTTGATTTAATACAGTAGTCTTCTCTGAGCCTGATAGTGTGAATGTGTCTCTGTCAGCTCCAGGTGTTCCGGTTTTAAAAGTGACCCTGTAAACTGGAGACCTTCAGCTGAACGTGTCAGTGTTTGTGGAGTTTACACAGCTGTTGAAACACAGAGGGAGTTCCTGGGAATGCAAACTAGTTTAGTTTTTATTAAGATTTCAAAATATCCTCATCAGATATTTAATGATGGTCTAAAGAAGTTTATGAGGGATGCATCCGGCTGAGAGTCTCCAGTTAACAGGGTCGCCCTTCACACTGGAACACCGGTACATCTGCTCCCTCTCTTCTTGTTTTTGGTGACCAGCTGATTTTGGGTGCTAACTTCTCAGCATCAGATCCACCAGATACAGCCACAACCTTCATCAACCAATCAGCTTGCTGCTGCTAAATGACTCCTGTCCATCCTCACATCACATCCTGCATCCTCACCTCCAACACTGGAGCCTCCATCCTGCTCCTGACCTCCACCCTCTAAACATCCACTGTCATGACGTCTCTCTCTCTGGTTCAGTACCAAATGTAGTCTCAGATTCTGTCACTATATCACATCAATGTGTGAAGTTTTGTTTTCACATCATAACATCCTGAATGTGTAAATGTCAGCTGTGATAACTCTGCTGCTGCGATCATCACTCTGTCAACATCCAACCTTTCAGTCTGGATGAAATCTAACAGCCCGATATATAATCACGGCTTCATTGATTTCCTGTCCTCGTGTTCCTGCAGATTCCTGATCTTCAGGCCTCATTGGGACTTCAACAGACTCCTGATGAGCTGTGATTAATGAGCGACTCTCACAGGACTGTATTGATTTAGTAAACATGTGGCGATAACGGGTATTCTCTTTTAGGGCACAGCGAATACTGCCACTCTGTGTTCCAAGACAGACGGTGCTGCCTGTGAGATTTTATCTCTGCTCTGCACGGCCCAGACTGTTACAGGATCTCTCCTCCACACTGGAACACATCAGACTCTGCTTCTAGTTCATCTGTACACGAGTGTGTTTAAAGCAGTGTGTCTGAGGGATTCATTGTTTCAGTTAAAGTCTGCCTCTTGACTCTGAATCGTTCATTCTCTTACCTTTAAGTCGAGACATTTCTGTGTTCAGAAGTCAAACTTTAAATCCTGTAAACAAGAGTGACTTCTGCTGAAATATAAGGAGGCTTCAGTATTTAGTCAAACTGATATTAGATTAGATTAGTTATTAATATTAAATGTTGTATTTGAGCTTTAATGTCTGATTTTAAGTGCATCAGAAGATTCTATCACCTTAGTTTTGAGGTAGTTTTAAAGAAATGATGATAAATTGATGCTGCAGCTTTTCTTCTGTCAGGTTTTAATCAAAGAAGAGTTTCTTCTCTCTTCTTCTAATGCCATGAAACATTTGTTTGGAGTCCTTGAAGCACTGTTTAGTCCTTTGCAGTATGGAGAAACTTTACTCAGAGTCCTGCTGCTCTGAAATAAAGAACTATATCTGAACACGCTTTCTGTTCGTCTCAGGTTAAAGAACAAACTGTAGTCCTGATAACAATTTACTTTGTGGTTCCATTCAGATCTCAGTCATGTATATTTGTGGCACAGGTAACTTTATATAACCATCCCTGTGTTGTGCAGGCAGGTGGCTGTGTGGTCAGGCACGCACACGACCCTGGGGTGTCTCTATTTACGCGCTCCAAACGTGAGGCTGTGTGCCGGGCTGCCTGTGTGCCTGGCTGCCTGTGTGCCTGGCTGCCTGCCACTGTCTCCTCGACATGTGTCTATTTTGTTCCTGCGCCTCGTGCGATGTGACAGATCTGGATGTCACTCAAAACATCAGAAATGTTCAACAGATCCAGGAAACACTCCTGAGCCAAACCTGTGTGGAGTTTATTGATTTGAATCTGAAGCTTTCTTCAGATCTGTTAAACTTTGATTTATGTCATTCAGACAAATCTCATCCCTCCAGGTAAACTTTTAGATCCTCCTTACGCACAGAGATCTCAGCTCTAATCATGAGTTATCTTTATTTTTACAACCCTCCAACAAGTCCTCCTCATTCTGCAGTAAATCTGTTTCAGTCTGAGAGTTTAACTGCTCAGTGAAATGTGATGGAGCCGCATTGTGCCAAACACATCTCACACTCAGATGAGTATTTCTGTGAAATTTCCCTTTTTAAAAAACCTTTCTTTTTTCAGATCTCTGGAGCTGAAATATTTGACTTCATTTTAGAATGTTCTTCTCTCCTGTGAAGAAGAGTCTGTCACCCCCACTCTCACAGCAGAGTATGACTTGTTAAGATGTTCCTCAGGGCAGACTGTTGGCATCTTTGAGGTCACCTCTCTGCCAAAGTCGCTCTTCAGCTCCTGACGCGCAGCCGTTTGAAACCACCTTCAGTTTCAGCCTCTCCAGCCAGAGGTCTGAAAGTTAGAAATCAGAGTTTTTTGATCCCTCACAGCCTATCTCATTTCCTCCGGAGCTTGTATCACTGAATGAATCCGTGGCATGACGTGCTCAGAGGCAGGTAGAGAAAACAGGGAGTTGGCGAGGAAGGAAGGACCATTACGCAGGTCTTCATGACATCACCATGGACTGCCTATAAAGCGGTGAGGAGTAATCCACAGAGTTAGAGGAGCACTTGAGGAGCTTTGGAGTAAAGGACGGACTGAAGACTCGTGTGTTTAACAGCTGATTGGCTGCTGCTGCTTCTGTCCCTCTCTCTGAACCTCAGCGCGGAGGAATCCCTTAAACAACACGAGACTGCTCAAAATGAACTTGTCGTACTTGGTAGCGTGTGGACTTATGGTCACCCTGCTTTCAGTCAGGATTGGAGCGAAACCTTTAACACAGACGCAGCAGAAGGTAAGGACCTCTCACTTGTATCTTTATTAAAGGTGGTTCATGTTCTTTGTAATATTAAGCAGAGGGAGCTGAATGCTGGAGGAGCGAACAGCTGTAGACTCTGTTCTTTTACGCATCAGATTTCATTATTTCAGACACGATTAACAATTCAGACATTGTGTTCATAAACAGTCTGTATATTAAACATTCAGACAGGTCTTATATGACCTGAAGAAGCTGCATCTTTAGCATGTAATCGTGCTTAACCTCATATGCATCATAAATCGAGTTTTCAGCTCCGGAGCGTTTGGAAGTTAAAGATCTCAGATGTTGTCGTTTCAAAGAAATCAACACTTTCTTGGTCAAATTAACAAAAAACAGTTTTTCCTTCTTAATGTAGTCAACTCTACTACTTTAAGATGCTCCAGTTTTATTCAAAATAAGTCTTTCCAACTGTTTGACTAAATTAACCTCCAAGAAAGAGGAATGGTCTTGTGCGTAAAATCACAATTACGCACAAATTCTCCCAGAGAATCATCAGAGTGACATTCTGTCTCCAGAATGAATGACTTTTATAACCAGCTTAGGTTATTAGACTACATTTCCAGGACTTGAATAGGCTCTACAGTCTGCGTTCAGACTCCAGGCACCTGCTTAACACGAGTCCTCCCTGAAGATGACAAGAAGCTCTGCTGATCAGAGATTATTAACAGAATAACTGAAACATCTCCTGGATCTGTTTAAACCCGGTTCATCATGTGGTGCGTAAAGCTGAGGTGATGAGCTTCTCTTGGATTAAGCAGTCAGTGTTCAGAATCCTCGATAGCGACAGTTAAACCTTCAGTTTAAAATCACTGTGAGCCTTCATGGAAGCACACTTCTTTACACTTTACCCAAACAGACCTCGTGTATTCATGCTCTCTGTGTTCCAGTCTCTTAGAAGTTTGCTGGGTGAGGAGCTGGCAGAGTTTCTGGAGTCGGAGGAGAGGGAGAGGCGGCTCGACACGGTGCGCTCTCGGATACGGTTACTGCGAGATTTACGCATGGACACCCGGGCCAGAGGGATGTGGGCTCGACTCCTTAACGACCAGCCCGCACCCAGGAGACACAACAAGACCGGAACCAAGAAAGCGGGCTCCACGTCGCGGAGCGGCTGCTTCGGACACAAGATGGACAGGATAGGAACCATCAGCGGGATGGGGTGCTAGGGCTGGAGCGGCGCTGTGACGGTGAGTCCTCTTCTGTCTCACTTAGAGCTCAGAAGTGTCCACTGTGGGCTGGTAGACAGATAACTAAAGGGTGCCTGGTTTATAAAGAGATGCATCAAAAGGACTGAAGGAGAGTCAGAGGGATTATTGAATGTTAAACAGAGAGAAAGAGAAGCTCATCAGATTTATAATCTCTGGTTGTTCTGTGGTCATTTAAGGATTCTGTGCAGCAGATTTTAGGGAATACAAATTAACCAGAGTGAAACACAAAGTGAACACATGCAGCTTTCTTCATTTTCAACAAGTATTGGGTCGTGTGTGTTTAGCTGATGAGAGAGGAAAGGCAGGAAGGAGTGGAGTGGGAATAAGGCAGCATGAAGGACTGAACCAAACAACCAGGATGAAGTCAGATTATCATCGTCTGTAAAGACTGAAGCGTCTGCGTTTGGGACACAGCAAGGACAGGTGTTTCAGAATGATGTTTAATAAAGTGAGTGGAGAGGAAGGAGAGAGCATGGCTGTGTCCTGCTGGGTCTCTCACACTGATGTTTGAATTCATTTAAAGTGTATCACAGTGAACTCCATCTCAGCTGTGTCACTGATTCCTCCTGATTCCTCCTGATTCATCCTGGAACGTTGTCACATGAGATGGTTTTGAGTGAAGTTAAAGATCTACTGTCTTAAATCTGTAATATCAACAAAGCTCAGCCTGTAGTCTCACAGAGTCCCCCTCCTCCTGGAGACAGGAACCCCCGTAAGACAGCAGGAAAGCCCACTTACTCTGATGTTTTGGAAACTATCCAGCGGGTATTTAGGAAGTCTCCTCTCACACTCATGCACATAATCATGAATGATTCCATGTGCTTCATCCAGAAGCTAGTAGCATACACGGTGTTAGAGCCAAAAGAGGAGGAGAGGGAGGGATGGAGGCGGGGATGCAGACAGGCAAACACACACATTATAAACACACAGCACCCTGCGGTGGCCAGGATCTTTCTGGGAAAGCCATTCTCTCTAACCGAGTGATTTCAACAAAAACAACAAAGGGCTGCGGCGGAGGATGAAGTAATGAGGAAGCAAGGTGACGCACAATTAGTCCTGAGGCCTGAGGCCTTTTTGTGGTTGTGGCAAACTGTGAAGTCCTGATGGGGGAGTGTGAGTGGACGTGTTTTTCATCAGCTGGCACCCGTCTCTCCTCTCATGGGGCCGGTGGTGTGTAATAAACGGGGAGGATGTGTTAGTCGTGGTGAGTTTGAGGTGAAATGGTTCAGTGAAGAGTCACAACAACACTTAGCTTAGCATGAATCTGAAGAGGGAATCTGGAGACAAACAGCACCACAGATAAAAGCTGCTGCAGTGATGCATCAGAGATGTTGATGGTGACGTCTGACTGACCGCTCTAACCTTTCTTCTTCTCTCTCTCTCTCTCTGTAGATCTCTGGACAATGAGCTTGGAGATTTCCGTTTGTTCTCACCTGAGGGAAAAAAGAAAAACTCACCAAGAGACAGATTTTTGGTACGAGAGTCCCCACGACCAGCATAAACAAAGACTGACATGACAATGCTACAAACCCTTCATATAAATATATATATAATAATATGCAGGCATAGACATACGTGTACACATACGAGTGGTCGTCACACTCACACAGATGCAAAGGTGTAAAAACTACAACGTGCAAAGCTTGTATATTGTTGCTGCTGCTGTACATTCATGTACTTCATCTTCCCTGCATAAATGTATTTATGTTTAAAAACTATTTATATGTTTATAAAAAGAGATATTTATAAATATGAGTTTTATTTAAGTAACATTTGGAAATGAATGCAAACTGCAGGTCGATTCTGTTTGTAACTTGTTTTGTTTTAAATAGTTGTAAATGTTTTCAAAACTGATAAAAAGAACATTCCATGTGCACTTACCTGCAGACTCTCAGCTCTTCTGTTTCTGTGGCGGGGGCGAGGGTTTGATGGTTCTGTGGCGGGGGCGAGGGTTGGATGGTTCTGTGGCGGGGGCGAGGGTTGGATGGTTCTGTGGCGGGGGCGAGGGTTGGATGGTTCTGTGGCGGGGGCGAGGGTTGGATGGTTCTGTGGCGGGGGTGAGGGTTTGATGGTTCTGTGTCAGGGGTGAGGGTTTGATGGTTCTGTGTCAGGGGTGAGGGTTTGATGGTTCTGTGTCAGGGGTGAGGGTTTGATGGTTCTGTGGCGGGGGTGAGGGTTTGATGGTTCCGTGGCGGGGGCGAGGGTTTGATGGTTCTGTGTCGGGGGTGAGGGTTGGATGGTTCTGTGTCGGGGGTGAGGGTTTGATGGTTCTGTGGCGGGGGCGATGGCGAGGGTTTGATGGTTCTGTGGCGGGGGCGAGGGTTTGATGGTTCTGTGGCGGGGGTGAGGGTTTGATGGTTCTGTGGCGGGGGCGAGGGTTGGATGGTTCTGTGGCGGGGGCGAGGGTTTGATGGTTCTGTGGCGGGGGTGAGGGTTTGATGGTTCTGTGGCCGGGGGCGAGGGTTTGATGGTTCTGTGGCGGGGGTGAGGGTTTGATGGTTCTGTGGCCGGGGGCGAGGGTTTGATGGTTCTGTGGCGGGGGTGAGGGTTGGATGGTTCTGTGTCAGGGGTGAGGGTTTGATGGTTCTGTGGCGGGGGTGAGGGTTTGATGGTTCTGTAGCGGGGGCGAGGGTTTGATGGTTCTGTGTCAGAGGCGAGGGTTTGATGGTTCTGTGTCAGGGGTGAGGGTTTGATGGTTCTGTGGCGGGGGCGAGGGTTTGATGGTTCTGTGTCAGGGGTGAGGGTTTGATGGTTCTGTGTCAGGGGCGAGGGTTTGATGGTTCTGTGGCGGGGGCGAGGGTTTGATGGTTCTGTGTCAGGGGCGAGGGTTGGATGGTTCTGTGGCGGGGGTGAGGGTTTGATGGTTCTGTGGCGGGGGCGAGGGTTGGATGGTTCTGTGTCAGGGGTGAGGGTTGGATGGTTCTGTGGCGGGGGTGAGGGTTGGATGGTTCTGTGGCGGGGGTGAGGGTTGGATGGTTCTGTGTCGGGGGTGAGGGTTTGATGGTTCTGTGTCGGGGGCGAGGGTTGGATGGTTGTTGGGGGCGAGGGTTTGATGGTTCTGTGTCGGGGGTGAGGGTTTGATGGTTGTTGGGGGCGAGGGTTTGATGGTTCTGTGTCGGGGGTGAGGGTTTGATGGTTGTTGGGGGCGAGGGTTTGATGGTTCTGTGTCGGGGGTGAGGGTTTGATGGTTCTGTGTCGGGGGCGAGGGTTGGATGGTTCTGTGTCGGGGGTGAGGGTTTGATGGTTCTGTGGCGGGGGTGAGGGTTGGATGGTTGTTGGGGGCGAGGGTTTGATGGTTCTGTGGCGGGGGTGAGGGTTTGATGGTTCTGTGTCGGGGGTGAGGGTTGAATGTTTCTGCACCTTTAAGAAGAAGTGTTTGAGGTTTTAAGACGATGGTGGAGGTGCTGGATGAAGATCTATTTGATGCTTTCATCCCAGGTTAAGATTTAGAAATGACAGAGGGACATCAGCTCGAGGAAAGACATCTTCATACACATCATGATCTCACTGAGCGAACCTTTAAAGTCCTGCAGAGATTTTTTAATCAGGACAACAAAAGTTTGAGGTAAAAGTTGATGAAGTGTCGCTCTCTGAGACAAACACAGAAAACCTCACAAAGAGAATCTATCAGAGCGTCTCACATGAATTTAAAATTCACACCACGAGGTTAGACTTCTGATTGAATCCCCGGCTCTGTTAAAGAGTTATTATCAGGAAGACAGTGAGCCGCAGCCTCAGAGACGGACGTGTTCACTTTGTTCCTGTCATCCCGATCCTTAGAGTACAATGACATTTAAAAACCAGCTGGTGCTGGTGGATCTGTTTCAAAGGTTTTTGTGCTTTAACTCTTAGAAAAGAAGGAAACAGGTCAGACCTTTACTTACACAGCTGCAGGAGGCACGATGAGGTTAAGATCTAGTATTTCTAAAGAGAAAGAGAACAGTTCAGTTTGTAAACTGTCAAGAATTTGTGATAAATTGAAAGTAAACAAGACGCCAAAGAGTAAGACTGATGAGGAAGAGGAGAGATGAGTCAGAGATGCTGTGGACGGAGATGTTCAGGGTTCATTTTATTGCCATTCAGTCACATTTAAAAACATGAAGGAATGAAACACATCACTCAGGTCCAGCAGCATACAGAATAGATAACAAGCTAAAATTAGACTATATAAAGACATAAATACATAACCTCAAGCCTACAGTCAGTAAATATAAAAACGTAGTTTAAAACCAGAGAGAAAGTGCAGAGAGCAGACCTAAAGAGAGTCCTAAAGTCTCACAGCTTCTGGAAAGAAGCTCCACCTCAGCCTTGTTGTTCTGGTTTTGAGGCTGCACATCCTTCTGCCTGAGGGGAGGGGGGTGACCAGTCCGTGTGCTGGATGGTAGGGTCCTCCATGATGTGTGACGCCCTGCCTCTGCACCTGCTAACATATATGTCCTCCAGTGAAGGGAGGCTGCTGTTTGTAGTTTATTGAGCAGATTCGATCACTGCTGCAGAGCCTTCCTGTCAGCCACAGAGCAGCTCCCATACCAGACAGTGATGGATGCTGTCAGTGTGCTCTCCACCACACACTGATAGAAAGATGTCAGGAGAGCAGGGCCGCTTCAGCCTCCTCAGAAAGTACAGGCGCTGGTGGGCCTTCTTTATGGTGCTGGTTGTGTTTATATGTTGTTATACACTGAATGTGTTTATAACACACTTTCTTCATTCACAACTTTGAAACTGTTAAAAACAAACCAGGTCAGAGTCTAAATATTAATGTGCTGCACTTATAAACTCCAACACTAGAGGGCGGCAGAGATACACTTCAAGGAAACACCTGTTACTTGCACACTGCAGTCTCCATCATTTAGAAATATGTTCAAAAATATACTTTATTAATGTTTGAGTGATCAACACACACGTACACTGACCTGTGTTTAAACAGACTGATTTAATATTTAAAGGTTAATCCATGAAAATGCATTCTTTAAGAGTTAATTGAGGGAGACTGACAGAAAGACAACAATTCAAGATGATAATTTGAGCTTGGAGTAATTTTTTAAATCTAAATCTGAAACTTCAGCTGTTATCAAAGATGTATTTATTCTCTCTGAGGGGTGATTTGTATTTCAGCCACGCAAACACAGAAAGAGCACAACAGTTCAACACACAGGCCACAAACCCTCCCACCAGCTCAGAGCGACACGTCTGCTGAAACACACAAACACGTCTCACACTTGGTGTTAAAAACGAAGTCTCACTCAGAACAAAAGCCTGAGAGAGGACCAGATCAGACATGTCAGACGGGGATAAAAGCTTTTCCAGAGAGCAGTGAATAGAACAGAACTGCTAAAAGCATCGACAGGAGTAATCAACACCTGTGTGCAAAGCTCAGCTTCATCACACTGATGTATGTGGCAGGACTGACGTCTGTGAACGCTGCATCAAAGGCCGGAGTGCAGAGGACAGACAGAGGACGTGATGTGTGCTCTGAATGGGTGAGAGACAGGCGAGACATATGGGACGTGATGCTGCAGGATGCACCTCTTTAATGTTCTCATGATGACACCATGAAAACACATGAAACATTAGCAGGGTGAAAGAGTGAGGAGCATCTCTGCTGAAGTTTTATCATGCATGTAAAGAATATTCTTCAATCTGTTCAAACACTTCGATGAGTATCCTGCTTTTATTCTGGACATCAATCAATCAATCTTTATTTTTAAACAGAGCAGGTCTAGACCACTCTATGTCAAATTATGAACAGAGACCCAACACCAAGACAGGATCAGACTCAGTCTGACCCCACCTTAATCCACCATGAGCATTACACCTCACAGTATTTAACTAGTTACAGCAGAGAGGACAAACTTCCTTTAACAGGCAGAAACCTCCAGCAGGACCAGACTCATGTTAGACACACATCTGCTGAGACCGTGTTGGAGAGAGGGATAGAGGGAGATGAAGAGAGAGAGAGATGATAGTGGGGAGACGGATAGTAGTAGTTGTAGCAGCTGGAGTCTGGACCACGTCCACAGCAGCAGAGATCCAGAGGAACCTACGAGACAAGGGAGCTCAGGGACTCCAGAAAGGTCTAAGAAAAGAGAGAAGAGAGGGAGACCAGAAGAAAGAAAAAGAGGAGAAGAAATGGGGAAGGAATGACAGAAGGAAAGGACGGGATGAGAAAAGGAGACATGAAGGATGAAGAGACATTGAAGGAAAGAAAGAAGTGAAGGAAGTAATGAAGGAAAGAAAGAAAGAAATTAAGAAATAAAGAATGAAAGAAAGAAGGAAGGAAGGAGAGAAAGAAAGAAATGACAGGAGGAAGGAAGGAAACAAAAAAGGCTTGAAAGAAAGAAGGAAGGAATTAAAGGAAAAAGGAATAAAAGAGAGAAAGAAAGAGGAGGAAGTGAAGAAAGCAAGAAAGAAAAGTAAGAAGGATGGAATGAAATGAAAGAAAGAAAGAAAGAAAGAAAGAAAGAAAGGATGAATAACAGACCCCAAAAAAGGAATCTACAGCAGAGATCCAGAGGAACCTACGAGACAAGGGAGCTCAGGGACTCCAGGTCGGTCTATGGTTAGTAACTTTAATGGGACAGGAAGAGTTAAAGTGAGAGACAGGCAGAGAGAGGAGAGAGAGGGAAAGACAGGATCCCAGTGTGTCAGTCTAAGCCTATAGCAGCATAACTAAGACCTGGTCCAAGCCTGATCCAGCTCTAACTATAAGCTTTATCAAAAAGGAAAGTTTGAAGCCTACTCTTAAAAGTAGAGAGGGGGTCTGCCTCCCGGACCCTGATTGAGAAGGTCCAAAAATAAGAAGGGTCCCAAAGGGGACTAAAGAATGATATCATATTCATGGTTTTCAGCCAAAGTGCCTTAATAAAAAAAACTAACACCCATCATTCACTGCGTCACTCCCACAACATATTTCTTATTTTTTCTGTCACAAATCTCCTTCAGAGTCTAACACTGAGCGTCAGACGATGTTGCAGAGGATAGAACTTCAGGTTATAAAACACATCATGTCCTTATCAGATCAAATCCACTTGATGGCAGCAGAGAGCAGCAACACTTCATGTGAGGTCATTAGAGTGGAGGGCTCTAAACTGCTTTAATGAAACACACTCATCTTAAAGATTCTCTATCTTACTATAACTTCTGTGAATCAATCAATCTTTATTTATAAAGCACCAAATCACAACAGACGTTCTCCTCAGACTCTTTCCAAACAGAGCAGGTCTAGACCGTCCTCTATGTTCTATTATCAACAAAGACCCAACATCAAGACCGGATCAGATCCAGTCCCATCTTACAGACAGGACTCAGTCTGATCTCATCTTAATCCACCATGAGCAGAGCACTTTGCAGCATTTAGACCGTGTTGGATTGAGGGGACTCTCAGCAGGGTAGTGATGTCATGATCAAAAGCTGCGTCTCTGAGAGACGATGTTTTATATTGAATCAGAAGAGCCGGCTCGCATCCAGAAAGAGAGCCATCTGGTTCTGTTTTCTTGCGTTGATTCCGGTTCTGTATGCTTGAGTTTGGTTCTGGTTCGGTTCTGGTTCGGTTCTGGTTCGGTTCGGTTCTGGTTCTGGTTCTGCTTCGGTTCTGGTTCGGTTCTGGTTCAGTTCAGTTCAGTTCTGTTCTGGTTCAGTTCTGGTTCGGTTCTGGTTCAGTTCTGGTTTGGTTCTGGATGGTTCTGGTTTGGTTCTGGTTTGGTTCTGGTTTGGTTCTGGTTTGGTTCTGGTTCTGTTTGCTTGAGTTTGGTTCCCCTAATCGTAACCCTAACCCTAACCCTAACCCTATACCTAACCCTAACCCTAACCCTAACCCTATACCTAACCCTAACCCTAACCCTAACCCTATACCTAACCCTAACCCTAACCCTAACCCTATACCTAACCCTAACCCTAACCCTAACCCTATACCTAACCCTAACCCTAACCCTAACCCTATACCTAACCCTAACCCTAACCCTAACCCTAACCCTAACCCTAACCCTATACCTAACCCTAACCCTAACCCTAACCCTATACCTAACCCTAACCCTAACCCTAACCCTATACCTAACCCTAACCCTAACCCTAACCCTATACCTACCCTAACCCTAACCCAATACCTAACCCTAACCCTAACCCTAACCCTATACCTAACCCTAACCCTAACCCTAACCCTAACCCTAACCCTATACCTAACCCTAACCCTAACCCTAACCCTAACCCTATACCTAACCCTAACCCTAACCCTATACCTAACCCTAACCCTAACCCTAACCCCTAACCCTAACCCTAACCCTAACCCTAACCCTAACCCTAACCCCTAACCCTAACCCTAACCCTATACCTAACCCTAACCCTAACCCTAACCCTAACCCTAACCCTATACCTAACCCTAACCCTAACCCTATACCTAACCCTAACCCTAACCCTAACCCTAACCCTAACCTAACCCTAACCCTAACCCTAACCCTATACCTAACCCTAACCCTATACCTAACCCTAACCCTAACCCTAACCCTAACCCTATACCTAACCCTAACCCTAACCCTAACCCTATACCTAACCCTAACCCTAACCCTAACCCTATACCTAACCCTAACCCTAACCCTAATCCTAACCCTAACCCTAACCCTAACCCTAATCGTAACCCTAACCCTAACCCTAACCCTATACCTAACCCTAACCCTAACCCTAACCCTAACCCTAAACCCTAACCCTAACCCTAACCCTAACCCTATACCTAACCCTAACCCTAACCCTAACCCTATACCTAACCCTAACCCTAACCCTAACCCAATACCTAACCCTAACCCTAACCCTAACCCTATACCTAACCCTAACCCTAACCCAATACCTAACCCTAACCCTAACCCTAACCCTAACCCTATACCTAACCCTAACCCTAACCCTATACCTAACCCTAACCCTAACCCTATACCTAACCCTAAGCCTAACCCTATACCTAACCCTAACCCTATACCTAACCCTAACCCTAACCCTATACCTAACCCTAACCCTAACCCTAACCCTATACCTAACCCTAACCCTAACCCTAACCCTATACCTAACCCTAACCCTAACCCTAACCCTAACCCTATACCTAACCCTAACCCTAACCCTAACCCTATACCTAACCCTAACCCTAACCCTAACCCTAACCCTAACCCTCTACCTAACCCTAACCCTAACCCTATACCTAACCCTAACCCTAACCCTAACCCTAACCCTATACCTAACCCTAACCCTAACCCTAATCGTAACCCTAACCCTAACCCTATACCTAACCCTAACCCTAACCCTAATCGTAACCCTAACCCTAACCCTAACCCCTAACCCTAACCCTAACCCTAACCCGAACCTTGGGTCCTAACCCGAATCGTATCCCCATACCTAACCCTAACCTTTCCTAACCCTAACCTTTCCTAACCCTAACCTTTCCTAACCCTAACCCTAACCCTAACCCGAACCTTTCCTAACCCTAACCCTAACCTTAACCCTAACCCTAACCTTTCCTAACCCTAACCCTAACCTTAACCCTAACCCTAACCTTTCCTAACCCTAACCCTAACCTTAACCCTAACCCTAACCCTAACCTTTCCTAACCCTAACCCTAACCTTAACCCTAACCCTAACCCTAACCCTAACCTTTCCTAACCCCAACCTTTCCTAACCCTAACCCTAACCCTAACCTTAACCCTAACCCTAACCCTAACCCTAACCCTAACCTTTCCTAACCCTAACCCTAACCTTAACCCTAACCCTAACCCTAACCCTAACCTTTCCTAACCCCAACCTTTCCTAACCCTAACCCTAACCCTTACCCTAACCCTAACCCTAACCCCACCCCCAATACTAAATTTGATATTAACTAATAATTTTAAATATAATAAACAAATATATAAATTAATTTGAGTTATGTCCATATATTAATAGTCTTTAAAAATAGCTTATAAATAATTAATGTATTTATTTCATTAATTCATTATAGTAATAGAAATTAAAAACAGTTGGCAACTATGGGGTTAACATTACTGGGTTAAAGCAAGTTGGTTAATGCATAAAATAAACTTGTGTTGCATTTGCCTTTTTAGAAAGGCCTATAAATTAAAAGGAAAGGGAGAGCCTTTCTCACTTTTGCTCTGGCCTTTTATAGGAGAACTGCTCCATTTTTGCCTGCATTCATTTTAGTACTTTATGCCCTGGCCTGAAGAAGACCCAAGGGGTCGAAACGTTGCACGTGGGCATAAATTAATTTAGTTTTAGGGAATTAAATTTTGTTTAAAAACTCTTGCAATTTAATTTTAATTGCATTATTTTATTTTGGATTTCATTTTTTGATAAAAAGTTCAGAAAAACACTAAAAAAATAAAAAAAATAATAAAATAATAAAAAATATATTAAAAAATATAAAAAATAACAAAAAAGACAAAAAAATTATATAGTTTAAAAACGATAAAAGCGTCACCATGAGCTCGGCTCATGGTGAGTGGCAGGAAGTACGGTATGGGAAGAGGGGTGGTCGCCCCCAGTACCGTACTGACCACGATGACCGTAGACCACCACCATACCGGCCCCGGCCGACTTGGGGCGGGTGGGGTGGGGCACCTTGGGGGAAGGACCGTGCACCTCCTGCCCCCCGTTACGGGGGACAGGTTCGCTTCCCCTCACCTAACCCTAACCCTAACCCTAACCTAACCCTAACCCTAACCCTAACCCTATACCTAACCCTAACCCTATACCTAACCCTAACCCTAACCCTAACCGTAACCCTATACCTAACCCTAATCGTAACCCTAACCCTAATCGTAACCCTAACCCTAACCCTAACCCTAACCCTATACCTAACCCTAACCCTAACCCTAACCCTAAACCCTAACCCTAACCCTAACCCTAACCCTAAACCCTAACCCTAACCCTAACCCCAACCCTAACCCTAACCCTAATCGTAACCCTAACCCTAACCCTAACCCTAACCCTATACCTAACCCTAACCCTAATCACAACGATTAGGGTTAGGGATAGGGTTAGGGTTAGGGTTAGGGTTATGATGCCCACTTTTACACATACATCAACAGTAGCTTTATTTGTTTATTTCAATATCTCAAACACTAGTTTAAAAACAACAAAGTCAAATATCTCAAGAGTCTTGGTCTTCTCCAGACTCTACATCATCATGGATAGGCTTCTTGCATGCACTGCCTGTACATCTTCTGCATGCTGAGATACACTTCACACCAGTCTTCTTGCAGCTGCATGGCTGGATGCTGCAGTCCCCATCACAAATACAGCTGTTGAATTGGATGAGCTCCTTTTAGAGTCACTGGATCTGGATCATAACTGTGAACTCCTTCCGTTCATCTTAAGTCTCTGGGGTCCTACAATTGTTTTGATATTTGCTGTGAAGTGTTTTTCTGACACTTTACTTAAAGCCACAACGTACTACATACTTCTTAGACCTCATTTAGTGCGTCCACTTTAATTAAAGCCCCCGCAGACATGCTGTAGCACATAAGTATTAATCAGACATTCTTCCATTTGAGAATTATAGAAATGATCACTTCTATGAAACAGCTGTATCTCTGTGAACCTTTAAACTGGATAACGTTGTCTGAGTTTAAATGTGTTATGAATTCAGAAGATTTTGTGCATCAAGGTAGAATGTTTTATACATGATGTAACATCACAACATTTTACAACTCTTAGATATTTGTATTTATCCTTTTCCAGTCTTTTATATTTGTATACATAGAAATAAGTAGGATGTCCAGATATCCACTCAATCCTGAAATGTTTCTGTCCTCCATCTTTCCAGGTGAATGCATCCATTTATACTCTTAACATTTAAACACATACTGTACATTAATCTTCACCTCCTCCCTCAGTAATCATCACTCCTTTTACACAAACATCAGATATATAACTATTTCCATAAGAACTAGGGGAGCTTACATTTCTGTTTGATTCTCTAAGGAGGGGGAGGGTTAATACCTTGTTGGTAGAGTCATATAAAATCTGCTCACACTTGGGGAATAAATGTAATCCACTTATTCCATATTTGATAAATATTGGATCCTCAGAGAGAAAGTCAACTTCTCCATTTGAAGTATTTCCAAAATGATTCCAAACCAGTCGTCCACTGTTGGTGCTGCTGGTTTAAGCCACCTTCTCATGATTGATTTTTTACTGGCTGCTAAAAGCACCTGCAGCAGCTTTATATCCCTCCTCTCTTACACCTTGCCTAGTGTTTTGTGGATGTCATTCCAAAATAAACTCAGTTTAGGACAGTCCCAGAATAAATGAAAATAATTTGCCTCCATTGAGCCACATTGTCTCCAACACATCTGTCTTGTATCCCTATATTTTTCTTGGTATGGAGTCTTAAAGTACCTGATAATGTATTTTTCCAGCAATGTTCCCTCCAGTGTCTGGAGTCAGTTCTAGTGCGTCAGTTTCTCTCTCAAGCCGATGCAGACACTAGTTCATATTTTAGAACCTGTAGAATTGACTATTGTAACGCTCTTCTTTCTGGTCTCCTCCAAAACTCAGCAGCTAGAATGCTGACGAAGACCAGAAAGAGGGCCCACATCACACCGATCTTAAAGTCTCTGCACTGGCTTCCAGTATCTTTTAGATTTGAAGATTATTTCATTGGTTTTTAAATCTCTTACTGGTCTTTCTCCTTCTTATTTATCAGATTTGCTTTAATCATATGAGCCAGTGAGAGCCCTCAGGTCTTCAGGTAGTGGACTTTTGATGGTACCTAAAGTTAGAACAAAGACCCACAGTGAGGCAGCTTTTATTATCACGGCCCACACCTGTGGAACACCCTGAGGATCTGAGGGCGGCACAGAGGATCAACATTTTTAAAAGAGAACTCAAGACCGACCTTTTCAGTCTCACTTTTAACTGAGTTTTATTTTTATTCTTAATAGTTTTATTTATTTATTCATTTATTCATGATCTATTTCAAATTTAGTCACTTATGTTCTTCTACTGGTTTAATATTTTAGTGTTTTATTATCTTAGAGATGTATTTACTGTAACTCATATGACCCCACTTCAAAAACACTGAATATCCCTTTAAGTTATGTTTTTGGACATGTTTGCCTTTCTTGGACAGGACAGCTGGGGAGCAGAGAGCGGGGGGGAAGACATGCAGCAAATGGTCGAGCCTGGGAGTTGAACCTGCAACCGCTGTGTGGAGGACTATAGCCTCTGTACACGGGGCGCACGCCAAGACTGCTCAGACAATGGTGCCCCAAATGAATCTTTAAAGATAAAATCTAAAAGTTACATCTTTGGTTCTAGTTAAAAATTAAATCCAGATGAAACAAAGTGTTCTTCCAGTGCCTCAGATGCTTCCCCACGCTGAGCAGCTCAGTGTTTTAAGAACTCCCTCTGCTGAGCAGACGGATCACACTGCTGTTCTCTGCAAACCCAGCACACTGATCATGGAAATAAAGGATGGAAAACTACAAATGATGATCCATATATGCAGTGTGAACTCTTGCTAGTGAAGAACCATCAGTTACCCATCCATGACTGTGTGTATTTAAAGTCTTATTTGATCTGTAGAACATTAGTGTGTCTGTCCTGTGTTCAAACATCACATCCTGTAACGACTTCCAGAAAGTGAAGAGAATAAAAACAGACTCGTGGGTGAATCCTCGGCCCATATGTATTGAAGTATAACATATTACAGTTAGAATATACAGTACATGTGTATTGGTGTACAGGTGAACAATATAAAAAGAGAACAGAAGAACAGCATGTACAAAAGCTTATAAACGATTCAAGTACCACTAACTTTATACTTCACCTTCTCCAAAGAATTCAAAAGCTTCTGTACAAAATGTACAAGAGTTGTTTCTCACACTGCCCAAAGTTTCCTCTTTATATCACACGTCATGATATGCTCTGAATGTCACAGAGAAGATGTTACAGTTCTTAAAGGCTCAGACCGCTCAGGATGGTACTCCAGTGAAATCTGCAGAATTCATGTCTGGATTTGAACATTTCATGGAACTCTCCTGATGATCAGAATCAAATCCATCAGTCCTGAAGTCAAAATGTTCTTACTTGATTTGGTAACTGGTGTTTGAAATGTTTGAGATGTCTTTAACTTCTTCCTACCTGCAGACATTTACATACTGTACATCAATCACTGAACTTTAGGGTTTAAATAACAGGGTATACATTCAGTGAAGTGAATTTTAAATCAGTATAACTCGGGTTAACTGGGCGGACTTTAAAGGATTATATAATGACTTATATGTTTGATATAAAGACACATTACCAAACATGTTCTCTGATACTTCTAGACTTAAATGATATTAAAAGACCTGATTTACTCTTAAAATATCAACACTGATGTAGAGTTTTATAACTCTGTTAAACTCTCTAACCTTAAAGGAGCACAAGACCGGATCTGATCAATCCAGACCAGGCCAGTTCTGATCAATCCAGACCAGGCCAGATCTGATCAATCCAGACCAGACCGGATCTGATCAATCCAGACCAGACCAGATCTGATCAATCAAGATGAGGCCGGATCTGATCAATCCAGACTAGACCGGATCTGATCAATCCAGACCAGACCAGATCTGATCAATCAAGACGAGGCTGGATCTGATCAATCCAGATGAGACCGGATCTGATCAATCCAGACTAGACCGGATCTGATCAATCCAGACGAGACCGGATGTGATTAATCCAGACGGGACCGGATCTGATCAATCCAGACCAGACCAGATATGACCAATCCAGACCAGTCTGGATCTGATCAATCCAGACGAGGCCGGATCTGATCAATCCAGATGAGACCGGATCTGATCTATCTAGACGAGACCGGATCTGATCAATCCAGACTAGACCGGATCTGATCAATCCAGACCAGACCGGATCTGATCAATCCAGACTAGACCGGTTCTGATCAATCCAGACTAGACCGGATCTGATCAATCCAGACTACTAGACCGAATCTGATCAATCCAGACCAGACCAGATCTGATCAATCCAGACCAGGCCGGATCTGATCAATCCAGACGACACCGAATCCGATCAATCCAGACGAGACCGGATCTGATCAATCAAGACCAGACCAGATCTGATCAATCCAGACCAGACCGGATCTGATCAATCCAGACCAGACTGGATCTGATCAATCCAGACCAGACCGGATCTGATCAATCCAGACCAGACTGAAGATGTTCCATTCTGCAAAATCACCGTTCTGGAGCGCTGACACTTTAAGTACTGACTCAGCCACAACATGGAAACCTGTAATCATTGGGAGAACTTTGTTCTGTAATAAAGAGCCTTGAAATAAAAACCAGCTCCTTCTGAATCTTAAAAACTCATGGATAAAATGTTTACTGTGATCGTCTGTACATCAACATGTCTCCATCAGAGGGGATCAAAGATCTGAGAGCGATGAAGCTGAACTTTGTTACATAAAGATCCTGAAGCAGAGAGTTCAAAAGGAGCCTTGATAAGAGGAAGCATTGAAACATGTAAGTATTTAAAAGTCCAACATGTGCTTATATTTTTATACTAAAGTTAAAAATCGATCTTTGAATTTCTTCTGTCAGGAAGTGACGAAGACGAAGTTTGATCGAAACAAGAGAAAGTTAAAAACAGCTTTCAGATGAGGACGCCTCACTGCGCCTCACTGCGCCCCTCTCTAAAGGGTTAAACCTTTCACTAACAGGTCACACCTGAAGCTCACCTGTAAAGTGAAACGCTGATAAAAGGGAAAGTTAGATATGTTGATAAAATAGGACTCGAGCAGCTTAGTCCATGTCAGATGTGGGGACATGAATCCAGCTGTGGCAGGACTACTGGACTTCAGTGATCACTGATGATGGAGGGAAGGAGACGGATGTTGTTCCAGACATCTTCGTCTCTTTGAGATTGAGTAGACCGTGTCTCTGAGTGAGAGTGGACGCCGTGTTGTCGTGTCAGGGTCTTTGAGGATCGTATTGCTGGTAGCGCTTCAGCTTGTCCGGGTCGTTGGAAGCCATGTGGGTGAAATCCTGGAAAATGTCCTGGTAGGTTTCATCTCCTGTAAGAGGAACATGGACATGAGACTTTAACAACAGGCAGAACATAGAGTCAATTCACCAATGTTAGCTGCTAATGAACAGAAATCCTCTTTTAATATAAGAACGATTCTAAGAGGGAGAAAACATGACTGCAGGATTCAAACCATCCAAAACAACAGATCATAAATCTAATGCAAAGTATTACTTCAAAGTTTACCTCCTGCTGAGGCACAGGAGAGAGTTTCAAACTGTTCATCTGGACTTTGTGTTTGAACCTTCCTTCTGATTTTTACATGAAACTGCAGCAAATAACTTCATTAAAGGGATATTTCACTGTTTTTGAAGTGTGGTCGTTTGAGTTACAGTACTAGTGCTCCTGTTAGCCACAATGAGTCCCGGTGAGCTCTTCCCCTTTAATGAGAACATTCCCAGAAGACCTGCAGGTAAGCTAGGATACTCTCTCTGCAGACGGGGTCGTCTATTTCACGTGATTTCTCACAGAGACACGCCGATCAGCTGTTTGGATCAACAAGCACGTAGCATTTTTAGCTTAGACACTTTTAGGATCAAAACTGCAGAAATGAGTGATTCTGACAGCGGCGATGACATGCAGTTTACTGTGGACACAAGAGGAGACCTCTATGAACCAGAGTCTACAGAGGAAGAACTCCACATGCAGACCCAACGTACCAACGAAGAAGAAGAAGAGAGGGGAGAAAGTTCTTGAGAGGGACTTAGTGACAACTTCAGGACCTTTCTGAATCAGAGGATCCCAGCGGCTCACATACGGCTCCAGTCTGCATCACTCATCATCCAGAGTCCCCTGCCTTACAGGAGGTCTGATTGTTTGAACAGCCGGGATAAAGACAGGTACGTCCCATCTTTGAAATGTGCAGAGAAGTGAGTTTAATTCACTCTAAAGACCGAGACCGTTACTTGATCCAAACAGCTGATCGGTGTGTATCCGTGCTCATGCAGCGGAAGAACACCGGTCTGAGAGGTGCGTCTGAAAATAGTCCCAAAACAAAGACTGACAGCAAACTGAAGAGCTCCTTTTCTACTGGTGCATGCATTCACACCGTGATGAGTGCCTGGATCATATTTTCTTAACTTAGGTGAAATCACATGAAATAGGCGACCCCGTCTGCAGAGAGAATATCCTAGCTGACCTGCAGGTCCTCTGGGAATGTTCTCATTAAAGGGGAAGAGCTCCTCGGCACTCATTGTGGCTACCAGGATAACTAATACTGTAACTCATACGACCCCACTTCAGAAACACTGAAATATCCCTTTAAAGTATTCTGGAGTCATCAGGACTACACTGTGTAACAGACGTGTAAAGCAGGATACAAATACAGAGTGCAGAGCTCATGCAGAGACAGTCTCATGAGAACAAGCATGAAAAGAAAGAAGTGGTCATACCTGTCAGAGCGTCAGCGAAGCTCCAAACATGAAACAGAAAAAATGCAGAGGCAGAAAAAAGGGAAATAAAAGAAGGAGCAAATCAGGAACCAGAGAAGGACTCAGAAATAAAAGACGAGAGGAGAGGAATCTTTGATAACAACTGTATTGTGTTTAAAGTGCAGGAGTTTATGTACAGAGATACAGTTGTGTTGGCCTCAGCACCCCCAAAGAAACAGAAAGAGAACAGAAGAAAGGCACAAACTCTGGGGAGGAGTGAGAAAAGAAACAATAAAGAACAAAGAGAGAGAGAGAGAGAGAGAGAGAGAGAGAGAGAGAGAGAGAGAGAGAGAGAGAGAGAGAGAGAGAGAGAGAGAGAGAGAGGCGGTTCACAATCTGAGGGGTTTTCACTTTTAGGGGTTCAAATCAAGTTTTGGAAGACTGCAGATTAAAAACAACATATTTATGAAAAATATCAAAATATTCTTCATTATGTTTAAAAAATAATAAAAAATCATCTGTTCATTCATGAATCAACAAACAGGAGAGGGAGACCCACAGGCTGAGAACCACCGCTCTGCCACCCTCAGTCTGACAGAGACTCTGAATTAAACTTCAATCTTTGAAAACGCATCAGAGGAGGATCAGAGGAGGATCAGAGGAGGATCAGAGGAGGAGCAGAGGAGGATCAGGGAGGTCAGTTTGACCTTTAATACCGCTCATCAGTCCCTCCATCGAGTGAGTGATTGGATGAGCTGAAGAGGAGGTCAAGTGTGTTACGACCCTTCAGAGATACTTCCTGCTCTGCTCTGCTCCTACAAACCTCCTCCTCTTCCTCTCAGGCTGTGTTCACCTTTAAGGCAACAACAGCTAGCATTAGCCTCTGTACCATTCTCTATGAACAACTATTGCACACACTAAAGAAAAGAAATACATTAAAAAGAACAATTTCATGTCATTCTTTGTCATTCAGGTCCAAACAGTCCTGACTTGCTTTTAAAGAGTAGAAGAAAAAGACCACAGGAGGTTTTTTCTCCACTCTAAAAACATAAAGCAGTGTTCAGGTGTTTAACAGTCAGCACATGTAGCCCTCCATATATGATGCTTCATTCTTTCACATCATGCACGAGTCCCTTTTCCCTACAATCTGTGAAGCATTCAGCTTCTCCTCTGAAAGACACGACTTCATTAATAACGTGTTCACAATCACAAAACCACCAAAGCTTCCCCACACCGACGAGACGTCTGTCGGCGGGAACACGAAGAACCGAGCGTTCCATCAAAGTGCTTAGGTCCCCTCAGACGATTTGGAGAGATGAAAGAGGACACGATGATTCATTCATTCATCCATCACTCCCAGTGTCTCCTTCACTTCTTTATAAAGCTCACATATGATGAAGTTAAATATCACTAACAGATGATTAAGATATATACATTGCTCTACACTATTGCACTTGTTCTTGATGATGTCAGTATTAAAGTGAAACCCTATAACATTCAATACAATCAGTGTGATGGCACTAACAGGCCTCCATCTCTTACAGGTCAGGGTTTCCCATGATAACCCACGATGTACACCCCCGTTCAAGAGTTTGGGGTCACTTAGAAATGTCCTTATTTTGAAAATTAATGAATCAGAAATACACTCTATACATTGTTAATGTGGTAAATGATTACTCGTCTGGTTTTTAAAGGAATATCTAAATATACACTTGAGGTCAAAATGATCAGCCCCCCAGGAGTTCTGGAACATTTCCCTTAAATTCTGCCCAATGTTTGAATCATTGATCAAACTTGATATAATCAAACATTCCCTAGTGTTCTTTAGTGGCTTTGGGACATTTTGGAATGTAAAATACATTTTTAGGATAACTTTATATCAAATATAGTGAAAAATGAGGTGGTCAAAATTATTACCCCCCCCTGTGAATTTCTGCTTTTAAAACACACCTGAGCAGTCATTTTGTTTCCTAACAACACCTGTAGGTCTGTTGGCTTCCTAACAACACCTGAGCATCCAATCAGCATTGAGATTTACTTAAGGGACTCCAAACAGGGCACTTGAACACGTTATTGAGAGAGACTCATCATACTAACCATGCCAAAGACGAAGGAAATCAGTCTTCAGCTCAGAAAGAAGATAATTGAGGCTCATAATAAGGGGGAAGGCTATACTGTCATGTCCAGGTGTTTCACAGTGTCTAGAACAGCTGTATGTTGCATCATTGCAAAGTACAAGGAGACAAACTCTGTTAGAAACAAACCTAGGCGTGATAGAAAACACAAGATATCAAGAACTCTGGAGAGGAAAGTAGTCGAAGATGTCAACAAGAAGACCCGGACATCTAACAAGGTGATTGTTGCTGACCTGACCTCCTCTGGAGTTGATGTTTGAAGGAGCACAGTTGTGAGGGATCTTCATCATAGTGGGCTTCAGGACCATCGTCCCAGAAGAACCCCTTTACTCAAAGAGCGGCACATCAGAGCCAGACTGAGGTTTGCCCGAGAACATTTGAAAGGTAAAGATGAGTTTTAGAAGTATTTCCTTTGGTCTGATGGAACTTTTTGGGCACATGGATGTTGTTCATGTTTGGCCAAGAAAGGGAGAGTCCTTCAACCCTTAGAACACGGTCCTCAGAATTAAACATGGTGGAGGGAGCATCTTACTGTGGGCTGTTTTGCAGCCTCAGGCACAGGGAGCCTTGTTCTGGTGCATGGCATCATGAAAAAAGAAAGTTATGTTGATATTTTGAGGGATAATGTGAAGAACTCTGCTCTTAGTCTAGGCTTAGGTCGGCGCTGGGTCTTCCAACAAGACAATGATCCAAAGCTTACGTCAAAATTGGTCAAACAGTTCTTAAAGGACACCAAAACCAAGGTCCTGGAGTGGCCCGTACAGAGCCCAGATCTAAATCCTGTGAGGAATCTGTGGCGGGTGCTCAAAGTGAATGTCCATGCTCAGACACAATGTATTTTGGACCAGCTGGAACAATTTGCTTTGGAAGAATGGGCCAAAATCCCTCCAGAGACATGTGCTGACCTTGTAAAGAACTACTTGAAGAGGTTGTAGTCAGGTGTGGCTCAGAACGGGCGCACTATTGACTACTTAGGGCCAGGGGGCGAATAATTTTGGACATGCCATTTTTACCTTTTCTTGTTTCAAATCATTGCATCAATAAAATATCCAAATCAAACACAGTGAACATTTTAACTTTGTTATTTTGGAAACACATAAACTATAAACACTTGATTTTAATGGTCATTTTCATGGAGAAATCAAGGGTTTGATCTGATTTCACAAGGGGGGTAATCATTTTGACCTCCACTGTAGGTGTATAGAGGCCCATTTCCAGCAACCATCACTCCAGTGTTCTAATGGTACTTTGTGTTTGCTAATCGCATTAGAAATCTAATGGAGGAATAGAAACATCTTAAAAACCCTTGTGCAGTTACGTTAGCACAGCTGAAAAGGGTTTTGCTGGTTAGAGAAGCTGTAAAACTGGCCTTTCTTTGAGCTAGTGGAGTATCTGGAGCATCACATGTGTGGGTTCGATTATTACGCAAGAACTATTTAGGGAAGAAGCAGGCAGCTAGTATTCTGTCTGTAATGGAGTGGACAGCCCAGTCACTAGATCTCAACCCCATTGAGCTGTTGTGGGAGCAGCTTGACCGTATGGTACGCAAGAAGTGCACATTAAGCCAATCCAACTTGTGGGAGGTGCTGCAGGAAGCGTGGGGTGAAATGTCGTCAGATTCCCTCAACAAACTAACAGCTAGAACGCCAAAGGTCTGCAATGCTGTGATTGCTGCAAAGGGAGCATTCTTTGGGGCTGTCACAGCCTCACAGCTAGAAGGTTCCTGGTAGGTGCCCTTCTGTGTGGAGTTTGCATGTTCTCACCATGCATGCGTGGGTTCTCTCCGGCTTCCTCCCACACTCCAAAAACATGCTAACCAGGTTGATTGGTCACTCTAAATTGCCCGTAGGTGTGAGTGTGTGTGTGCATGGTTGTCTGTCTCTCTGTGTTAGCCCTGTGATAGGTTGGAGACCTGTCCTGGGTGTACCCTGCCAGCTGGGATAGGCTCCAGCCCCCCGTGACCCCCAATGGGATAAGCGGTCAAGATGATGGATGGGAGCATTCTTTGATGAAAGCAAAGTTTGAAGGACACAATTATTATTTCTAACCTTGTCAATGTCTTGACTATATTTTCTATTCACTTTGTAACTCATTTGATAAATAGAAGTGTGAGTTTTCATGGAAAACACAAATTTGTCTGGGTGACTCCAAACTTTTGAACGGTAGTGTACATTAAAGCGGCAAATATCCAAACACCATGTTGTTGGAGTAAATACGACACAGAGCCCCTCCCTCCAGTCACTCTGCTCCCTCTGTCTGTCTATAAAGACATGTTTGTATGTATGTATGCACATCATTTACAACATTTACAGTAATAATACTCATTCCTTCATGTCTCCTTATAAAACAGAACTGCTCTAAAATAGACTTTTCTCTGATTAGGCATGTCGCCACAGCACGATGCATCATGTTTGAACACAGAACCAGTTGAAGGAAGTAAACAGGCCTTGAACATGATTAAGACTGAACCATAGAATCAAAAGGGAAAAGGTACAGTAGTTGCATAACCATCAAAAGGAATGTACATAAAATCCTTCTCACAGGTGGATTTAAAAATGAAACTTAGCACGGTGTGGACACAGACTGTTCCTCTCCAGACAGGAAGATGATTACAAACTTCATTCACAGGTCACAATTATTATTGCCAGGTAGTGAAACCCTCCAGAACTTTGAGGTCTGAGTGTCACTGGATACTGGTGGCAGTTACTGGGTAGCTTTTTTTTTTTGCTATTTAATAACAGAGACACGATACCAGTAGAAAAAGAAGTCCAGAGAGAGTTAGTCATCACAGACCGCCTCTCAAATGGAGGGAACTGGTCTAAGTGTGATCTAAACTTAAAGGGAGGAAGACCAGACTGTGGAGTGTAGAGTCACACCTTCTTTTTGTGCTATCAGTAAATGTACATTAATAACAGTCACTTTTAAAACATGTTGGTGTTCCACTTTGGATCAAAACTCTTCAGTAATGTCCAGAGTCGATGGCTTTAACCCCTTCACGCCGTCTAACAGCTGATGTTGTAGCACGCCACGGTGCAGCTGGCCTGGCGGGAGCTGAACTCACAGTACAGCAGCAAACAGGAGCAACAGCTGGTCTAAGTCTGATCTAAGTCTAACCCAGCAGGACGTATTTACGCTAACGTGGAGGAGTCTTAATAAAAATGTCTGACAGTAAATCGTCTGTGCTGACTGCAGCTGTGAAACCTTTACATTCCCTGTGAGGAGCGAGGCTGGACGCCATGTTGCTCCTGTTTGTAATGACATCACACATTTATTAAGTTTCGTCCAGCTGCAGGCTAATGAACTCCTGCATGCACTTCCTGTACTGCATCTCTGTGGGGCTGTTGGTGTTATATTGACCTGACTGACTGTACGGCCCCTCCGCCTCTCGCATCTCCTCGTTCATCTTGGCCAGTCGCAGCCTGAGGAGGAGGAGGTGAAGACACAGAAGGTTAGCTGCAGTTAAAGACACCAACAATCAAATATCATCAACAGCTCGTATTTTAGACTCCGTTTGAAGCTTAGCAACCATTTACACATTTACTAAGGAGCCTTTAAAAGGCCTTAAAGGTGACATATCATGCTCTTTTTCATCATATTGGTCTAAGAGGTCCCCAAAACATGTCTTTAAAGTTTATGCTCATAAAAACTCTTTGAAATCAGATTCTGGTCTGCCTGTAGACCCCTCTTTTTCAGCCCTGCTCAGAACAGGCTGTTTTCTGTGTCTGTGCCTTTAAATGAGAATGAGCTCTCTGACCACGCCCCCTCAGGAAGTGGGTGTGGCCCTCGGCTGTCCAACACGTTGATCTAATGTTTCCATGTTGGCTGAATATACACGGCTGCTCACAGACCCGCGTTACTTCAACCCTCTGAATCTGATCCAGAATCTGATCCTGACGGAGAGGCGCCTGCAGCAGGACCTTTCTGAACCATTGGTCACAGATTTAGTGTTTCTTGTTGTTTTATTTGTCAGCATGTCGACGTGTGTCTTGGTACACAGCTACCAACATGTAGCTATGTGGCTATGCTAACTAGCGCTAGCACTTATCCATGAAAACTAAAAATCCTCCACTAGATCTTCAAATCTGCAGACGTGGGGAGTCAAAGCGACCTTTGTGTTTATTAAGACAGCCTACAACTAGCATGCCTCCCTCCTAAGCTCCTTGTTAGCACACATGTGTGCAGGGAATGAAAAACGGAGGAGGGGTTGAGTTGTATTTTATACAGTCTATGGGCTGAACAAGCTCCGAGCTCTGACTTCCTGTTACAGACCGGATGGCGTTGTGACGTATGAAAAACACTGAAAACTGAAACGGCTGGTTTCAGCACACATTTACAGAAAGGTGGAGAAATCAGAACAGGGGACAGAATGGAGTCTTTGACTTTTCAGGGGGTTTGTAGACAGGGACACAGATTTCAGGGAGAGAACCATTAAAAAGTACATGTTGCATGATATGTCACCTTTAAGTAACTAACTAATAGCCTCACTTTACAAGTCACAGACATGAAGCTGAACATCTACAAATGAAACATCTATCATTCCTCAGTGTTTCCCTGAAGAAGAAACAAAGAGCTAACGATGTTAGAGTAACACTCACAGTGTGACGATGTCTGCGTTGGCCGCGTCCACGGCTATCGTCAGCGGAGTTTTCTCGTCGATGTCTGCAGCGTTTTGATTTGCTCCTCGTTTTAAGAATAAACACACTTGCCTGGAGAAAGAAGGTTCTCATTACTTGGAGGATACTAACAATCCTGGGTGCTCCACAAACCTTCAGTTAGATGATTCAGATCTATACAGGATTACAGTAAACATGTTGGACCTACCCTGTGTGTCCCAGCATGGTGGCGTGGTGGAGGGGTCCTCGGCCCTGAGCGTCCTGCTGGTTTACATTCGATGCGTTTTGAAGCAGAAACTCACAGGTGACCAGCGAGCCCTGAGAACAACAGATGATGTCATATCAGACAGAGTTTCATTGAGACGACAAATGATAGATTTACTGTTAGTCATATTTTCTTTGGTTGAAAGAAGGTTTTTATTGAGCATGTGTGACTTCTGCTCTCCGTCCCCTAACTGTAGACCTGACAGACTGAAGTATACAGATCAACGCTCACCCCCTGCACCGCCATGATCAGCGGCGTCCTCTTTTCGTCCTCCGTGTTGACCCAGTTGACCTCGGCTCCGTGGGCCAGCGCCTCAGCCATGTCCGGCAGGCTGCGAGCACACGCGGCCCAGTAGAGCTGCAGACCGGGGCTGTACTCTTTAGGCTCGTAGAAGACCACCTCCTTACAGGGGGACGGGGGAGGCAGGGTGGCAGGCATGGGCATGGGCGGAGACTCAGCGGCTTCTGAAATGTGAGGAAAGATGGAGGACACATGTCACCACATTATATCTTTCCCTTCACCTTTATCAGTGAAATGAAATGTGTTGTGATTTAACATCGCTCTCATGAAGGAACACGACAACATTACTGTTTCAGGTTTTTAAGATCTATGAGTATCATTGGAGAACACTTCTCAGCTCCTCCTCTACACTAACCCATCCTCAGTCTCTCTGTTCTTTCTGCTCTCAAAAACCTACATCACTAAAATAATATCTGGACCTGAAGGTTTACACAAACCAGCTTGGACGGACTTTTAGCTGAGGTGCAAGGTGTTAGCTTCTAAACACCTGGAGATGATCTGTGTTCTCCTCTAACCCCAGCAGAGGCTCTGAAGAATGAGTCTTTGTGTATCTTGTATATTTCTTGTCCTCCAGCTGTGTGCTTATGCATCACGTCGTGTTTTCCTTCAGCAGAATGGCATTACATTTTAACAGGCATTACATTTGAATGCACTGATGTGAGGTGTGCACATGTGATTGTGTCTTACCTGCATCTGCCAGGCTGTTATTGGAGGGGGTGTTGGCCAGCATCTCCCTGCTCCCATCAGCGCTGTTCTGGATGCCGCTGTCTGCACTCTTTACTGTAAAACAAAGAGCCTGAATGACTGCTTGTGGAAGAAGACCGGCGACAAAGACGGATCCTGTGTATAAAATAACAGGATCACCTCCTGGGTCAGACTTGTGGTCCATAGAGGAAGTATGCTGGCAGATAATGACACAGACACCTTGGCTGAAGTTCTCTGATACATGTTAGTAGGCTTCAAAGAGCTGCTCATCTTCATCTGATGCTAGAACCCCAAACAGCAGGTGATCCTGATATTTTTTACAGAGTACACAAAGACCCCACCACCACCACCATGGACATGTGCTTCAGGTCCCTTATACAGATATAAAGACCAGAAACTGATCAAAAGCATGTGTGAGAGACAAACTCCCAGAGGAAAAACAAACATGGCAGGCTCTGCGATGCGGTTTGTGTGACGGGATGTTCCATAAAGAAAGACTGGATGAGACAGAAACCAAGGAGTGGGTGAAGGGTTGTTAGTCCACAGCCCAAAAGCAGCGAACACAGATAGAGGTGAAGAAGGAGAGCAGGCGAAACACTGAGCGTTTAGTACTTACTGCTCCTGAGCTTGGCCGAGTTGTCAAAGTAGGAGAAGAGCGAGTCAAGCTCGTCAGGACAGAAGAGAGAGTCGCGGCGGGCCTCCAAGCCGCTGGCAACAGCTACGTTAGGGATGATGGGAGTTTGGAAATAGGAAGGTGAAGGGTGTTAATTGAGTTGCAGGGTGGGTGTTGGGGTTAGGGAGCAGGGGAGGGGAGGGGGTTAGTCCAGAAGCACAGAACAGCCAGGGGAAGATAGAAAAAGAGAGAAAGGAGAGCAGGGCAGAAGCAGAGATAATTAGACTACCAGCTCAGTGGACACTAGAGGAGACAGACTACAGGACACCGCAATGGGAGGCAGAGAGGACTTGGACATATGCTGTTCACTGAGAACACGCAGTATGTCCATGAGGACGAGTCTCCCCTCAGTGCAGGGAGGGCGGAGAGCAAACGTTAGAGAAGACGGAAACAGACACGACACGAGCTTTGATTTTTTGGGGCGATGAAGTTTTGTTTCTGAAGACGCACAGAAAGTTCTGTTTCAGATTATTTAACAGAAACATCCAAAACTACGGTGGCCCTGAGAGCTCACAGCACTGCAACTGAAGAAAACACAAGCAAAAAGACCAAACACAAGTAAACTAAGAAAACAGCTTCATCAATCTGACAACACAAACACTCTGCAAGGACCACAACACGACAGAAGTGTTTCCAGAGGACACTTAAAAGTGATGCACACGTCTGGACTGTAGTTTAGGCTGAATCATGTGATCACAATGTTAAAATAAATCAAAAACACTTACTTTTTTAATCTCATTTTCCAACACCACTGACAGTAAGATAACCTTAATATCGCTTTGACTAAAAATCTGCTTCTACAACAAGCGTGTCCGGACGTGTGCATCACTTTTAAGTGTCCTCTGGAAACACTTCCCTTGTGTTGCGGTCTATTTGCATCCTGTTTTTCTAATGTGTTGTGTTGTGGTCTTTGCAGTGTGTTTTCTAAATGCTGCGCATGTGTTGTCAGATTGATGAAGATGATTTCTTAGTTTGCTTGTGTTTGGTCTTTTTGCATGTGTGTTCTTAAGTTGCAGTGCTGTGAGCTCTCAGGGCCACCGTACAAAACCCTCAAACCTTTCTTAAAGATTGGTTTGTGAACCCAGAAAGCCATCAAATGTCTAAAAAGCATATTGATTTTTATTTTTCATTCCAAGTTAGACCAAGGAGGCAAAAAGACCCTGAAATAAAAACACTTAACTATTTTAAACTGCCTTTTAATGTCTCAGTTTTTGAAATGAACCTTATCTCAGACTTCATGGACTGACGGTCTAGTTAGTGAGGAGACCGGACCTCATCCAGGTCAAGATAATACCTGACAGTGTGTTCTGTTGTTCAGTTCTGAAAATCAGCTGTTAGTCCATAAGTTCAGAGACCAGGGAAAGGTCACAGAGAACATAAACCATGCACTGACCTGACTGTCCGGAGGCGTTTGAACCAGGTCTGAGTTTTGGGGTGGGCGGTGGTGGTCTTGGGGGCAGGTGTTCAGAGCTGCTGCTCAGCCTCTTCTCCTGTTTGCTCAGAGAAACCACTTTGTTCCGAAGCTCCTCGTCTGACGGCCGACGGATGAAACGCCGGTCCACATATTTGGCTTTGATGTAGGCCTCCACCTCGTGTCTGTTTGGAACAACATGCATGTTACTGACTGTAAAGAGATGAAGCAGCTGCTTCTATTCCTTAGGGTGATACAGTTGTGCTCATAAGTTGGTTTCTTGGCCATTTTTCAGAGAATATGAATAATAACACAAACACTTTTCTTTCACTCATGGTTAGAGGACGGGTGAAGCAATTCATGATCAAACTGTGTTGTTATTTTCATAGTAATGACTTTCTTCTGGTGACTCGACCATGCAGCCCATTTTTCTTCAAGTGCCTCCTTATTGTGCATCTTCAAACAGCCACACCACCTTTTTCAGAGTCCTGTATTTCAGCTGAAGTTATTTGTGTGTTTTTCTTTGCATCTCGAACAATTTTCCTGACAGTTGTGGCTGAAATGTTTGTTGGTCTACCTGATGGTTTGGTTTCAACAGAATCCCTCATTATCCACTTCTTAATTAGAGTTTGAACACTGCTAATTGGCATTCTCATGTCCTTGGATATATTTTTATATCCTGTTTTATACAGTTCAGTTACCTTTTCCTGCAGATCCTTTCACAATCATTTTGCCTTCCCCATGACTCAGAATCAAGAAAAGTCAGTGCAGCACTGGATGAAACATGCAAGGGTCTGTCAGGAGCCTAGACACTCACTGACCTTTTATACACACACACTGATTACAAGCAAACAGATCACAGGTGAGGAGGGTTACCTTTAAGAGCCATTCAAACCTGTTTGTGTCAACTTGTGTGCGTGTTATCAGGCCAACATCACCAGGGTATGTAACCTTTAGATCAGGGTCATTTGGGTAGTTTATGTTGTCATTATAATATAAAAAGAGTAAACACAGGTGTTTGATAATAAATGGCTTCACCTGACCATGAGTGAAAAAAAAGGTTTTCTCTTATCCTTCATATTCTCTGAAAAGTGCCCAAAAAATCATAAATTCTGCCAGGGAATGTGAACTCATGAGCACAACTGTATATTCTATCTATTCTAAAAAAGGAACAGACTGGGATCTATGGGTCTGAACCACCAGCATGCTCTCCACCAGCTCTGTACCTGGGATCTCCTGGCTGGGGTTTCCTGGCTCCCAGCTCCTCTCGCCGAGCCTCGTAAATCTGATTGATCACTCCATTTCCAAGTTCACACATCAGCTGTGGAAGGTGTACGGACAAATCAGAAATCACAAACACAGATTAATAAACATCCAAACATCAGCATGTATGACACCAAGCTGCATCTTCTACAGCATGACAGAAAGCCAACACTGAGATATCTACCTGTGTGTGTGTGAGGACAATAAATAAAGACAACTGATCAACAGAAGGACCGAGAGTTCCTCCTCACTCACCTTTAAAAGTTCAGGCTCCCATGTATCCAAAGTCAAAGACCGAACCTTGGAGAAATGCACTCCCAGACTCCTGCAGGTGGAAGAAGCAAACAAAAGCATGACTTCAGAAACCATCATTTAACTGATGTGAGTGCAGTACAGTGTTTAGCCACAAGGGGGAACTTTGGATCTGAATATTCTCCTGCAGTCCTGCAGTTTGCAGATTCCCAAACAGTATCCTAACAGCTCCAAGGTCAGTCTGTCAAACACACACATCACTGAGAGATCTCTTTACCTGTGGATACCAGAGCACTGTATACACAGGGTGATGCCCAGATTGATGCTGGCCCAGCGGGGGTCCGGCTGGCCGCAGTCACAGCACTCAGCATTCCCTGGGATGGCTATGACTTTCTGCAGGGCGCTCTCTCCTTTCAGTGATCTCTCCTTGGGCTCCCCACCAGAGTCCAAGCTCCCTGTGGATGTGGAAGACTTCCTGTCCAGTTTCTGAGGGAGCAGACATCCAGGGGGATTTTTAAGATTGAGTCAGGAGGGAACAGTATGAAAGGAAAGTCAGGAATGACATAGCCACAGAACTAACAGTCTACCACATGTGAAAACTTGGACTGGTGATGAGCAGTTAAACATGTCTGAAACATGAATCTGTTCTCATGTTGTGATCATGTGACTCTCTTGGTCTTGGTGTGTTTGGTCCTTACCTCGCCCTCCTCGCCCTTGTCTCTGAAGGCCGTGGCGATGCTGTTCTGGACGGCTTTGATCCAGGCCTGTCGCAGCTTTTCTGAGTCTGCTTGCATCATGCAGCTCCTGATGGGACACACAAGCATCACACACCTGCTGTCTACTGCATGTGTGTGTATGTGTGTGTGCTCATTAAGACTGAAGGGGAAGGGGACTTACTTGGTGGGTGACACCACTTCGAAACAGAAGCGACGCTCGATGTCCTCACAGTGTTTGACTGTGCACAGCCTCAGGTCCTCCACCACCACTGTGGGGTTATCCTGAGGAGAAAGAATGGATGCTTCAATACAATCAGTGAAGAGAATACACACACAGAAAGTACAGGACACATTAGATTCCACCAGACATGACAAAAGGTGTCTCTGATCCGTTTAAAGATAGATCTATAACAGGACTCAGCATCCTGGTAACCGTGCATGGGGGTGGGGGGTCTGTGCTGGAGGTCAAACACATGCATGTTTGATTGAGGTGAGTGTGCAGTCACTTGACGTACCTTGAATTTCTTCTGGTAAACTAGCTGATTGTTCTGGATGGAGAACCAACGCCTGAGAGGAGGAAAAACAGAGTCACATGCAGTTTGCTTTGATGCTCCCAAAATAACACTGACACAGTTTCTGTGAGAGTGCAGGTCAGTGTGTCAGTGATCTACAGTCAGACTGAGGTCAACTGAACATCTGTATTCTATGAACAGAGGAAAGCTATGAGTATTTTTTACACTTTAATGATCGTCTTTCTGATTTCTAATCATCATCCCTCCAGAGCTTTATCTTCAGAAGTTTGAATGCTAATGAAGAATGTGTTCAGCGTACCTATTCCACGTCTTGAAGGCGTTACTGGCCCTCTTGAACAGATAACCCTCCATGGCGATGCCGTTGTCTGCGTCGACATTGTACTCCAGTTTGGTGTCGTCATTCGAGAAGTCCTGAGCAGAGAAGCCGGAGTGAGGAGAATGTTAGAACAAAATAAAATCAACACAGCAACATGTTGAAGCTTCAGTGACCTTCTGTTATTAAATAATGACTCAGCATTTCACAGGAAGTTGTACATAAAGCCAATGACATGTCTTTCCACTCGACCCTCTTGGAGCCTGTAGCAGTACTTTCTGTATTTCCCACTGCAGACAGTCTCTGAGTGAAGCAGCCATAAGCTGCCTGTGTTTGTGTTTTAACTCAAAGAGGACTTCATTCATAAAAACACACTCAACTTCCATAATAATCCATGCAACAGGTGAACACCGATATGACCTGGTGACAGTTCAGCACTTTATTGAACCGTAGTTGGTTCACGCCCTCGGGTGCAGGATGACTCTTTATCTACTTCCATAAAACAAACTCTAAATGATCATGGAGAATACTGTAAATTATTAAATGCTTCAAAGAATAAATCAATTACAAAATTGACACACATAGACACACATACATACCTGTTTATGTATTGAGTGATTCCTTCATTAATTAGTTAGGAATAGATTAGTTAGTTTCTGATTCATTCATAATTTTCCTTTTTATATAGTTGATTCTTTAAGGAATGATATTTTGCGGCATTGCAAAATGAAAAGAGATCACATGTGAAAATATGTTAACTCACTGTGACCCCATCAAACCAGTCTGCAATGCAACACTAACCTCATGTGTGAGCCTGAGACCACAGATAGAGGATTTAATAATCCTCTTTGTGTTCAGAACTCAGGACTTTGTAGCTTCTTACTAAATCTGTATTATCTGACTTTCCTCTCCTCTCCTCCTCCCCTGTTCATATAATTTACACATCTACAGGTACTTTATTTTATGTCAAGTTATTGCAGCTGACAACATGCTGCTTCCTGTTACAGCCCTTTCAAAGTAAAGTGTTTTGGACTACATAACAAGAGGGGACTTTTATTGTGAAAAGAAATTAAATGTTTATCTTCAGGGTACCTTAACTATGTTAAGCGGCGGCTGTCTAGAGTTAAAATATGTACAGTTCATTTAACTTCAAGTCACAGTTACAGACATCGATCCTACACGTGTTGGACTTTAGAAAACAGACTGTTAACACACTGTGAAGCAGGGAGAGCTGCAGCTGCTGCAGCTGATGAGTGGAGGGGGGTCTGATCAATGTTGATGTCTGTCACATATATCACTCTGCTACACTACTATGTTTACCTGCCACTTCACTTTTATCACACACATAGACACATGGCCTAGTGAGCAGTGAGTCAACACAACATTCTGTTTCAGCCGAAAACTGAAAATGCACTTTTAGGCCATTTCCTGTGGCCGAATGTTCAGTGCATCCCTACTGTACAACACAGTGTGTGATTTTGGGGCGGGTACAGGCATTCAGGGACCACATGTGATGAAAACCCTTCATCATGGATGGATTTGATGCTTCAACATGTTTATTTATGTGTGAGAACATCCTCACTCAGGAGTGTGAAGGAAACTGCACTCCCTGCTTATCATCTAGTTTCATGTTGGGAGTTAGCCTCCTGGTTTTCACCCTCTGAGGAGCAAAGTGAGCTTTCATGCATCCTCCTCCGCTGCTGCTGAAACTGAATCTCCTGTGTTGTCATGGGACTGCCCCTGTGACCGGTCTAGCTTTAACTACCTGAGCTGCTGCCACACTTTCCTAACACCCTCCTCTCAGCTCACAGTGACATTGTACACCATGATGCACGTGTGTGTGTGTGTGTGTGTCGCTGTAGAGTCATTTTACTCTGAGTGTCACTATCTCCATCCTTCACAGCTCGAAGTCTGGATTCAGAAGCCACCAACTCATCTCCTCTGTCATCCAGAGAACTCTACAGACTCTCTCTGACTCCGAGCAGTGAGATCAGATTAGGGATGCTCTGATGAAAACTCAGCTATCAGAATAAGGTTCACATGTTCTAACCACTATCTGATTACATGTTTTAAAAGTCTGAAACATCTCTTCACTTCCTGCTCCAGCCTTTGGACTCTAGTCTAAGATAACTATTAAAGGGTAACATACTACAGTTTGTGAAAGTAATGACACCAAAAGAAGCGAAGGGATCGCTTCTTTTGGAGGAAGCAGCTTTTACTGCAGGTCCCAGGGTCCAGATCTAGTTCCTGGGATGTTACTTTACCTTCTCACAGTGACACTGATCAGCCTTCAGATAAATATAGATCTATATATCTCCTCTCCTGTTCCTGAGTTTGACCTTAAAACACAGTTATTTACACATTAACACTCCTCTGTGTCTCTACTGACTTCAGATCATGACTGCTCTTTGTCTGTTTGTCCTCTTGTTGCTTGGATCTGAAAATGTAACCTGAGTAAGAGCTTGAGTTAAACCCCTCTGCTCTTTGATAACATGGTGGTGTATTGGTGGGATAAACACACATCACACACACGCGATTTTCCAGCATGACACACACTGGGACAACTGGGGGGTTATTTTGGGTGCACACAGAGAACAAATGTGTCTGTCTGAAGCTTCTAAATGGAAAGTGTCTGGCTTTATATGTTAGCCATAGAGGCCCAACAAAGCTAATAAATATGCAATAACTACAACTGTAATAAAACTGCAAAAAGAAATGTCTAATAACACTTTAAATGACATGTAATACTAAAAAGTGACTGAATAAACAAACAAGCTTACTGCAGGGACATCCTGAGAGCAACAGGCCTGAGGTGTGTGTGTTTCTAATCACACATGTTCACACAAACATCAACAACAAACACTTTGTAGTTAAGGCCAAGGCTTCAGAGGGAAGGACATCATATGAAAACCTCTCTACATCTCTCATCCCATGGGTTCAGGACTTTCTTTGACTCCTGCTTGAGCCTTGGAAAAGATTTTCAACCCTCTTACATATATTCAAAAACAGGAAGTGTTCATAGTTCCTCAAACTTTGTGCAGGTGTTATGTGTTTAACAATATACTCAGTTAATGTCCAGGAACAACAAACTGACTCCTGACTTTCTAGCTCACCTGGAGCTCACAGAAGCATCCACAACAAGGCAGGAACAAACATGCTGTATATTCATTTCACACCAACACAAATGCATGTTACACCTGGAAACAAGGGAACAGGCAAGGGTGCAAACATCCACACAAACACCGCAATGCAGCCTCTTCATGTGTGCAAGAGAGGAGAGGTGTAACACAGGGGCAGGTAGGGTTACAACATGAAGTCAGATGGAAATCAATGCAGTGGCTCTACATACGGAGGACGACCTCCAAGCGCAAAAGTTGCGGCAGTCTGGTGAAGAGTCGAGCTCAGTCACCTCCTAAAACGTCACACAGCAAGAGAACAACACAGAGGAGAAAGAAGATGTATTTCCTTCCTCCAGCAGAGAGTGGGTTTAAATATCAAGCTACAGAAGAACAAGTTACTTTAAATAGAACAAGCACAGGGATGCTGTCGCTTTCACAGACTCCCTCCTTAAGGTGCACTCACCAGATACCAAACATAGTGAAATCTGCTGAAGATCTTCATCTTTAAGAGTGTTTCTGTGAGGCTGATCAATCTTATCCCAAAGTCTCCCTGAGCAGCATCCCAATGACCGGCCTTCTCTACAAACTGTCACCTCCTCCTCCTCTCTCACGGTCCTCTGTGTGAGTCTATCAGAACTCTGTCGTCACTGCCGGCTCCTCCTCCTCCTGAAGCACTAACTGAAGGTCACCTGTGTCTGTGTCTGTGTGTGTGTGTGTGTGTGTGTGTGTGTGTGTGTGTGTGTGTGTGTGTGTGTGTGTGTGTGTGTGTGTGTGTGTGTGTGTGTCTGTGTGTTGCTGTGAGGTTAGAATAATCAAGTACCCATGAAGAGGAGCTTTGGCATCAAACATTTAAACTGACTTCAACTCAGCGGGCATGCTCTACACTTTTCTCTCCTCTCCTTTATGTGGAAATCTTTAACCATTAAAAAAAGCTTCAGCTTGTTAAATATATTTTAGAGTCATTGTGAATAACTCTGGCTTACTGTCACTGAATAAACTGCAACCCTGTTAATTCACTAATAACTTCTGAACATAAGACAGGTTGTTGTTTTAGAGGAGGACAGGATTGTTTTTGAAGTCAGCAGCCTGTGTCCTATCTCCTGTCACGCCCTGTGGTCACAGTGCTGCTGCTAAATAATGCACACAGGCTGATGATAGTGGAATACATAACACAAGTTACAACCCTCTTCAACTCCATGTAGAAGACAGGAGGCCACATGTGATGGAGTGACAATAAGAAAGGGAACATGACAAATACAGTGGAGTGTGAACGTTTGTGCACCCTAAACAATAACTGTTGTTTTCATCTGTAGTTTCTTTTTCCTTCAGTGTGCCAGCTTGCTTCTCACACATCTTAAAACTGACTTATAACTCCACCTTAACAAGGTTTCCAGTGCCTGTACCGGCCATACAACCCCAAAGCATAACAGACCCTCCTCCAAACTTTACTGTGGGGAGCATGTTCTTCTCCAGGTGTGCTGTGTTCTTCTTGCACCAGGTGTAGCGCCTGTGGTTGTATCCATATAACTCCATCTTTGTTTCATCTGTCCAGAGCACTTCATTCCAGAGTGACTCTGGTTTATAGCGTGGTAGGGTGTTTGTGATGGGGACGAAGAAAGGGCTTCTTATGCATCACCCTTCCATGAAGCTCCTTCTCATGCAACCTTAGTCTGATTGTGGAGCGATGCATCATGACACCATCAGCAGTTAGATCTTCCTGGAGTTCTTTGGTGGTGGTTTGTGGGTCCATTTTTGGCTCTTGCCTTGCTGTTATTTTCCTTGGTCTGCCACATCTTGTCTTCACATCCACAGTGCCAGCAGCCTTCCATTTCCTTATGATGTTCCTCACAGTTGACACAGAGAACTGAAACTTGTGGGATAGTTTCTTATAGCCTTCTCCAGAGTTATGCTTCTGTATTATTTGCAATGTTAGGTCATCTGAGAGCTGTTTTGATGTTCCCATGTTGCCAAGTCACATTAGAGACTGAGGGATAAGAAACAGTTGCTCCAATTTAACCTTTAAGTCTGTTGTTGGATGTGAATTTGTTGTGGAAGATTCAGTGAACTAATTCAATGTTTAGATGGTGGAAATCAGTATTTTTAGGCTGTGTAGCAATGCTCAAACATAAGAAAGTTTAAGGGTGCCCAAACTTTGTTTCAGAGTTTATTGTACATCCTGATTTAACCTCAATGAATAAGTGTTGATGCAGAAAATGTCTGTATGTCTGTCTGTTATAAGATATGAAAGAAGCAAGCTGCCACACTGAAGGAAATATTAAATACAGATGAAAACAACAGTTTCTGTTTAGGGTGCCCAAACTTTCACACCCCACTGTATGTGTATTAGAAAACCACAGGGAGCTCACACAACACACTTTTAACATTTCACTTATTATCTAATAAAACTTCTTCCTTTCAAGACGCTCTTTCTAGCTCCTATACTTGTAACAGAGAAACATCCCAGCACAGTATCATGAGTTCACATGTTTTAAAAGGAGAAAGTGATGAGAACAGGACCATGAATTAACATCCTGCACCTCCCACATGACTCCAAGGAAGAATAGATGATGTAGAGGTTTGAATTATTAATGTTGGGTCAAATGATCCCAAACTGTAAAGAGGAAACGGATCAAAGTGATGTTATTGATCACTGAGCTTTAGTCCCAACTTATAAAAGAACAAGTTAAAGAATAAGTCTCATCAGGCCACAAACAGCCTCTGATCTGACTTTATATTTCATTAACATTAAACCACACATGAGCACTTTGAGGTCTCACACTGGGGTCAGGGGACACGTTGGTTTAGGGGATAGTTCTTTAAGTACAGCAGCACTGATGTTTCTAACAGCAGTTTATTTTCTGATGCACCTCCAGAACTTTAAACTGAAAAACACTTCAAGACACTCTGAGACTACTCTGGAGGATCACCTCGCCTCTCGTCTGAAGTAACATGAGGAAATAAGTGAGCCCAGCAGAGTGTACAGATATCATAAATAAATAATAATAAAGATGTATTTAACATCATGCATGTGCTCCTTAGTGTAATGACCTAAGAGCCCACTTATCTCTGCAAGCTACACAAGCTGCAGAGCTGCAGTTCAAGCTGTTCTGACAAAGGGGAAAGGATCTGTCCAACCATGCAGATACAACACAGACACGACAGTGAGGGGGAGAAAAAGGAAGAGCAGCTTACCTGAATAGCAGCCTGAAGGGAGAACAGGAGGAAGAGATGTGGGGAAAACAAGAAGAAGAAGAAGAAGAAGAAGAAGAAGAAGAAGAAGAGACAGCAGGTTAGGAGTCTGTGTGTTACAGCCAGACCAGAGAGAGAGAGAGAGAGCAGTGGAAGGGAGACGATGTAAAAATAGCATCCTGATAAATTAAGGTAGGGGAGGATAGATGCTCAAGGACAAGGGGATGTTGGCACATGTACCATCACTGACCGTCCAAGAGGGAGAGGACAGGAAGCAACAGACGGAGAGCATGTCAGAGAGGACAAGAGAAGAAAAACCTCAAAGAACTTTCAAGCAGTTAGAGACTCAAACCAGGGTCACTGATCAGCAGACAAACTGACGCCCAGCTGACACAGCTGGCAGATGTGGTCTTTATTACCCCCTGTGATAATCAATTAAAGCTAAGGGAAGTTAATCATTACCATACTCTCAAACAGAACACCTCACAGCTCCTTTTCTCCTGTCCACGGTTTGTAAAAACAAACTAGAGTCTAACTCCTGGAGCATCTTTCTGGAAATGGATCAGCCTGAAGTCTGACTCATTCAGGGTCACTGTGCTGGTGCTGACCAGAGAAGGTTTCCTACTGAAACCCAACCCGTGTGTTTGGAAATGGGTTTCCGTCAGCCTTCAATTATACATGTGTGTGTGGCCGAGATCATCCAGAGGGATTAGATTACACCTGAAGTGGAGTACTACAAGTCACACAACAAACAAAGAGTTAACGTGTAAAACCAACGCTCCAGAATTCAAGATAACTGACTCTGTTTGATTCTAACCACAAACTGAAATACCATCATGACCTGAGCTCAACACTCTCCATCATGACCTGAGCTCAACACTCTCCATCATGACCTGAGCTCAACACTCTCCATCATGACCTGAGCTCAACACTCTCCATCATGACCTGAACTCAACACTCTCCAACATGGTCCAAACTCAGGCCGTGTTCAGGGAGGGGGGTGAGGGGAGAGAACTCTGCAGGTGAGGGGAGAGAACTCTGCAGCAGGTGAGGGGAGAGAACTCTGCAGGTGAGGGGAGAGAACTCTGCAGCAGGTGAGGGGAGAGAACTCTGCAGGTGAGGGGAGAGAACTCTGCAGCAGGTGAGGGGAGAGAACTCTGCAGCAGGTGAGGGGAGAGAACTCTGCAGCAGGTGAGGGGAGAGAACTCTGCAGCAGGTGAGGGGAGAGAACTCTGCAGGTGAGGGGAGAGAACTCTGCAGGTGAGGGGAGAGAACTCTGCAGGTGAGGGGAGAGAACACTGCAGCAGGTGAGGGGAGAGAACACTGCAGCAGGTGAGGGAAGAGAACTCTGCAGGTGAGGGGAGAGGGGAGAGAACTCTGCAGGTGAGGGGAGAGAACTCTGCAGGTGAGGGGAGAGGGGAGAGAACTCTGCAGGTGAGGGGAGAGAACTCTGCAGGTGAGGGGAGAGAACTCTGCAGGTGAGGGGAGAGAACTCTGCAGCAGGTGAGGGGAGAGAACTCTGCAGGTGAGGGGAGAGAACTCTGCAGGTGCGGGGAGAGAACTCTGCAGGTGAGGGGAGAGAACTCTGCAGGTGCGGGGAGAGAACTCTGCAGGTGAGGGGAGAGAACTCAGCAGGTGAGGGGAGAGAACTCAGCAGGTGAGGGGAGAGAACTCAGCAGGTGAGGGGAGAGAACTCTGCAGCAGGTGAGAGGAGAGAACTCTGCAGGTGAGGGGAGAGAACTCTGCAGGTGAGGGGAGAGAACTCAGCAGGTGAGGGGAGAGAACTCAGCAGGTGAGGGGAGAGAACTCAGCAGGTGAGGGGAGAGAACTCAGCAGCAGGTGAGAGGAGAGAAAGTGGCAGGTGAGGGGAGAGAATTCTGCAGGTGAGGGGAGAGAACTGTGAGGGGAGGGGAGAGAACTCTGCAGCAGGTGAGGGGAGAGAACTCTGCAGCAGGTGAGGGGAGAGAACTCTGCAGGTGAGGGGAGAGAACTCTGCAGCAGGTGAGGGGAGAGAACTCTGCAGCAGGTGAGGGGAGAGAACTCTGCAGCAGGTGAGAGGAGAGAACTCTGCAGGTGAGGGGAGAGAACTCTGCAGGTGAGGGGAGAGAACTCTGCAGCAGGTGAGGGGAGAG
>NC_048273.1:1101712-1154212 GCF_009762535.1 Notolabrus celidotus | reverse complement strand
CCTGCACAGCCGCTCCACCTTCTTCAGCTTCATGATGGATGGAGAAAAGAAAGAATCCCTTCTCCTCTTCCTGTCTCTGCGTCCCACAGCCCAGCCTCAGATCTTCCTTTCAGTCCAAAGAGCTCAAAGTCAGAGCGACAGGCTTAGAGTCCACACAGCGCCGTCATACTTCAGTTGTTCATCGCCTCGAAACCAACTCTCACTCTCCCTTCCTCTCCAGGAGAGAAAAGGTCTCAATCCTTTCAGTCTTTGGAGTGTTTGAGGCTTAAAGTCGATTCCTCTCCAGCTGCCGTCACATTCTTCTTCTTCTTTTTGCTTTGAGCAGATTACATTCTGCCTCTTATCCCTTCCAGAAATCAGCTGTCCTGTCTTCCCCTTTTCTGTTCACTGTTCGGTCCTTTCTGTCAGTTTCTTGATGGTGCAAACGTCAGACGGTTCCAGCTTCAGAGAAACTCTCCTCTTAAATCCAAACTAGAGGGCTGATGTCCCAACTCTTCAGGTCAGGCTTCCAGAGTGATTCAACATCAGGAAAACATGTTGCCCTTGACTGTCCTGCCCACGCAAGCTCCCAGTCTCCAAAGCTTCCTTATCTTGCACCAGATTCTGAAGAATAAACCGTCACTCAGGCTTCAGACAGCTCCATCCATCAGCTTTATATTCCACAGCTTCCAGTGTGGTGTTTCTTCAGAGTGTTGGCTCAGCTGACCATCAGCTCTATGAACGTAACTGTGGGAAAACCCTTTTCCAGCCCTCTGGCTGCTTTCTTCCTCATTCCTGCAGCTCCACAGTGATAATCATCTTAGAGTCACAGAGGGAAGGCTGTGTTTATCAGAGGACGCAAACAGACACACACAGAGCTGAAATATCAGTGGACCAAAAGATAGCAGGAGTCCCTCACGCACCGAGAGGAAAGGAAAACAAACCCGGAGAGGAGAGGAGGGTCGTCTAGAGTCGAGGTTAGAAGTTCAGAGTGGAGCTGCACAGATCCTGAATGACGACAGCTTCAACTAAAGAGTGTTTACACACAGCTTTAAGGTAACATAAAGTAGATCCCCTCTCACTGGGACACTGTTCAGGGAATCAAACCCTCATCCATACTATGAGACGTGTTTACTCATGACGGGCACCGGTATGTAAACTCACAACATTTGTTCTCTCTGAAAATAGATTCCTGTTTGCTTCTGTTTCCAGAGTTTAGACTTTATGTTCTGATAACACACAGACGCTGTCCAGGAGCAGGGCGCTGTTTATTTACACACAAAGACTTTCATTAAAAAAGGATAAAAACAGAGACATCCCAATTATTTTAGACTTCCTCACAACAAACAAAGGCAGCTTATCCTCTATCCTCTGTCCTCTGTCCTTTATCCTTTATCCTCTATCCTCTATCCTTTATCCTTTATCCTCTATCCTTTATCCTTTATCCTTTATCCTTTATCCTTTATCCTCTATCCTTTATCCTTTATCTTTTATTCTTTATCCTCTATCTTTTATCATCTTTTATCTTTTATGCTCTATCCTCTATCCTTTATCCTGTATCTTTTATCTGTTATTTTTAATCCTTTATCTTTTATCCTTCTTATTTTATCTTTTATCTTTTATCCTTTATCTTTTATCCTTTTTATTTTATCTTTTATCTTTTATTTTTAATCCTTTATCCTTTATCTTTTATCTTTTATCTTTTATTTTTAATCCTTTATCTTTTATCCTTTATCTTTTATTTTTTATCCTTTATCTTTTATCTTTTATCCTTTATCTTTTATCTTTTATCTTTTATCCTTTATCTTTTATCCTTTATCTTTTATCCTCTATCCTTTATCTTTTATCCTTTATCTTTTATCCTCTATCCTTTATCTTTTATCCTTTATCTTTTATCTTTTATCCTTTATCCTTTATCCTTTATCTTTTATTTTTTATCCTGTATCTTTTATCCTTTATTTTTTATCCTCTATCCTTTATCTTTTATCCTGTATCTTTTATCCTTTATCTTTTATCCTCTATCCTCTATCTTTTATCTTTTATCCTTTATCCTTTATCTTTTATCCTTTTTATTTTATCTTTTATCCTTTATATTTTATCCTTTATCCTTTATCTTTTATCTTTTATCTTTTATCTTTAACTTTGAATCTGATCTGTATAAAAACATTATTTTTTGTGTTGATATTAAAAACCACTTATCCTTCAGATTCAAAGAACTAAAGGGGAGATATTAAGAGAAAGGAGAAAAGGGTTCACATTATTTAAATATTAAATATGCTCCTGTACAGGGGAACGTATGGGGATGTAGCTTCATGCTGTATAAGTGAGACGCTGGGAGAGGAGGAGAATCAGAGGGAAGCACAGATCGGACAGCGGTGAACTCTACCCGTTGATATTTGACATGAAGTGTGAAGATTCAAGTTTTATGCTCTAACTTTAAGAATGAAAGATGTGAGTCAGACTGTGTGTGTGCGTGTGTGTGTGTGTGTGTGTGTGTGTGTGTGTGTGTGTGTGTGCATCAACATGTGGTGTATGGTGCAGTCCGTACCTGTCCTCCCAGCAGCTTCATTAGCGGCTGCAGTTCACTGAAGAGGTCGTATCCTTGGTGAAAAAACGTCAGGTGGGCGTACATGAAGGACAACATCTGTGAAGACAAACTCCACATTCAGAGAGGCTGTGGTGTTTCTGCAGTGATCGTTTCATGTGTTACAAGATCATACTCACAGATTTTAAGATTTCTGATCTTCTCTTGGATTGCAGCACATTGATCTGGAATCAAAGACAGGACAGTGAAAACGTCACGATGCAATCAATACATCAGAATCTATGTGCTAATGAAGGATCTAAACTCTGCAGCTATCAGTGACTCACAATAAGTCAAATTATTACATTCAGAAGAAGAAAATATCAGATAGCTACTCTTCCTGCCTGCACTTCTTCTGTGCACTCAGTGCAGGCAGGGTAAGCACATAAACATGGTCCACCTTTAGTTCAGATTAAGAAGCTCAGGGCCTTAATGACAGAAAGGTGGTTAGTAATCAGTAACAAGGATGCTCCTCTCAGAAACACTGTCTCCTTAGTCCTAATGCATCAGGAGTGAGCAGCCAGGAGTCCATCTTGGTTTTATCATGGGGTGATTTTAAGAGTTGGATAATTCAGCATACTCTAAAGGAGAGAGTCCAACTTAAAGAAGGAGAGTAATAAGAAAAGCTCCTCATCATGGAGAGGTAAAGAAGCACCAGGCTTTAAAACAATGGTAGAGACAGTATCTTCTCAAAGAGAGAATGAGGTTGATTCAGTGAAAGGTCAAATGGGCAGTAATTCCAAGTTCTTGCAGCAGGGGGCGCTGCAGGTCTTTGCAGCTTTAAAGGATTTTGTTGCATGTATTTTTCTTTGCTGCAGGCTTTGCAGCCTTCTGTCTCCCCTTTTCTTTTCATGTGTGTGTGTGTGTGTGTGTGTGTGTGTGTGTTTTTGCAGACTCTTTGTCATCTTCTGTTAATACACAAAGTCTGCTAATCAGACCCTGGAGGTTATTTCAGGTTAGAGTTGGAGAGATAAGTTAAAGAGACACACCTTCAGCCTAACAGGAAGTAATGAGTGCTGTGTGTCAGTGGAGTCCTGGACTGGGCGTGGTGGGTTCCTCAGACTACTACAGAAGGCGAAGCAGCTTCTGAATGAAGTTTCTGGATTATCTTAGGTTTAATGGTTTTTACTTTTGCACTCATGAACAGAAGGACGACACACGTTGACCCACAGAAGAGTGAAAGTTGAATTCCTTGTTGTGGTCTGCAGTTTTTTGGCAGTAAGGAGGTTTTCCTTGGCAACAGAAAACCACTCTTGTGTTTATATACAAATAGAAATCCCAGCAGGGAAGGAAGCTTAATTTTCCATCTTCTAACCACGGCGGTTGATGCATCACAACTTTTACAAGCCCCCTCCTTCTCTCCATTACAGTCAATTAGTAGTTTTGACTGGAGTAGTACCTCTGAGCAATGGTTAGTTTAACCAGCAAAGTTCATTATGGTGACAACAAACACTCCTGCCAAAAGCAAAATGTCTGAGTGTTTGGTGAAGTTGTGGTGATTCCACACTCGCAGGAGGGCAAGGTTTAAGATTAAAGTGGTCCCTTTTTAGGCAGGGAACATTTTAGGTTTGTTCTGTTGACATTAAAACTATCTTTACAAAGTGTTAACTTCTGCTTCTGCTGCACCGAACGGAGGAAGTGATAACATATTGGTCGAGTCAGGCGGCCTTATCTTTATGAATTATACTGCATGATGTTCTTTCACGTCTAACATTTAAGGCCTGATCAAAAGGTCAGTGTTTTATACTCCTGATCCACGTGACACCGCAGGGTGAGAGGACATGCTTTATGCTTTAACTGTCATTAATGCAGGACTGGTTTATAACCTCTCATATATTCCCTTCTTCCTTCACCCTCTCACACTGTGAGCACCGTATGATTCAGAACAGAACGCCATAAAGACACTCTAAAGGGACAAAATAATAATAATAATAATAATGATTATTGTATTTGTTTACCAGGTTACAAAGTGCTTTACATGGGCAGCAAAATAAAACAGGCAGATCATAAAAACACTCAAGATAAAGGAATAAGATATATTTTAAAAGACATCAAATTCCCCTAAAAGAACTCTAAAGGAATAACATTATTTTAAAATGTGTTTCTCAAGGCGGTTAAAATAAAATAAAGTCAAATCAAATTCAGATCAAATCTGGGAAGGCTCTGAGATAAAAGTCTATTTTAAGAAGGGATTTAGAAGAGCTCACTGACTCAGCAGACCTGATCTCCTCGGGCAGATGGATCCAGAGAGTCTGACCCCTCACTGTGAACACTCTGTCCCCCTTTAGTTTTTATTTTAGTGGTATGACAGTCTAAATTTAGTCCCTAATTTAGTTCCTAAATAGTCTAATATGTTCCTGTCAGTGGAAGTCTACAGTGAAAGGCGTGCAGTCTATGGATATCAATGAAATCATCTCTCACATGATTAAAAATGATGGCAAATTAATTATAGAATAATGCAACCACAGATGTACAGCACTTCACTTTATTAGTTCAAGAAGAAGAAGAAGAAGAAGAAGAAGAAGAAGAAGAAGAAGAAGAAGCAGAAGAAGAGAAGAAGAAGAAGAAGAAGAAGAAGAAGAAGAAGAAGAAGAAGAAGAAGAAGAAGAAGAAGAAGAAGAAGAAGAAGAAGAAGAAGAAGAAGAAGAAGAAGAAGAAGAAGAAGAAGAAGAAGAAGAAGAAGAAGAAGAAGAAGAAGAAGAAGAAGAAGAAGAAGAGAATGATAAAAATGTTCTCAAATGTTGAATGGGGATGTGTTTTTTTAACCTTGTCAGGTCACACAGTCATGTTGGAATAATGTTCCAGGACTGGAAAACTGGTCAACTGTTTTCCAGGTTTTCCAGGACGCGTGGGAACCCTGGTATTAAACGGTCTGCTGTATAGCTCAGAGTAAGACCATGCAGGGCTTTAAAAGTAACCAGTACAATCTTAAAATCAATTCTAAAGCATACAGGGAGCCAGTGCAAGGAAGGTTCTGGTTTAAACCCTGGCAGCTGAGTTCTGTACAGTCTGGAGATGATAGAGGGATCTGTTGTGCAGGCAGTAAAAAGACTGTTCCAGTAGTCCAGGTGTGAGGAGATAAAAGCATGTTAAATCATCTCAGTGTCTTTAAAAGTTAAAACAGACCGAGTTTTAGAAATGTTTCTGTAAAAAGAGCTCAAATCTGTCTCAAAGCTTGTCTGCCCGCTGCAGGAGAGAGCAGCGTTTGAAAAGTGCTGACAGTACTGAAACATGTGAGCCATTAAATCAGCTGTGCTAGCAGTTAGCCTAAAGATTCCCTCTAAGCAGACCGACAGGCCAGAGAAACACTCACAGCCTGGCTCTCTTTATGAGAGAGAGTTTACTGCCAACCCTGCTTTCAAACCTCCTCTTGGTTTCTTTTCTAAATCTAATTCTGGAGCTCGCACTGCCTCCACCGTATCGTCTGCTCCTTTGGAGTGAGATTCAAGAGCAGGGCTCATCAGAAGGCACGAAGCATTCATCAGTGCTACAGTGACACAGAGGAGAGACTGCAGCTGATGTATTCAACAACACATGAACAGCTTCATGTACAAGCCATCTGTGGGGCTCTGACCGGAAAGGGAACATGTCAAGGAGAGAATCAATATTTCATATGAAAGACTCTGAAAGTCATTTCCTCCTCCTGAGATGATTCAGCATCTACAGCTGACGTTTTGCAAGTTAGCATCTTCCATTGTCTAACTGATGAAATAGTAGATCTGGACTCATTCTGAGGACTCTTTAATTCAAGCCTCATGTACGCTGAGGTTTCTGCTTTCAGTACACAAACTAATCCTTACTCTCTCTCCTGCTTTCTTCCTCTTCTGCTTTTTCTCAAATTATCTTCCTAAAGATATGAATCACTCCTGCTCCAAATGGTTTAATGGAACATGACAGCAAACTGTGATCACTTTGTCTCAGGCAGGAAGTGGTCTGAGAGGGAAAGAGGAACATTTCTCTGGAAGGTTATAAACAGACTGTGGGTGGGAGAAGAGAAAAAAGGCTCCAAACATTAACAAATAAGCTTCTTAACACTTATGTCATCAACATGCATGTGTATAAATGTTAGGTTGTATTGCCTCTCATGAAAAGATATGTCATATGATAGATATGTGTCCCTGGAGGAGTGGAGTGGAATCAAACACAGCTGTTATTCATTCTTCTGTGTGCAGCATCAGCGTTTAAAATCTGACTCAGCATGTTAGGATCTTTATCCGAACACATGCTGGCACAGAGAAATCTCTAACATGACGCTGAGTAGCTGAGCAAAGCTTTAAAGTTAGAAGCTGATGTCAGCAATCTTCTACATGAAGCCACTCTGGAAACTGAACATGGTGGAGAGTCTAATGTCTTCAGATGTGACAGAGATTCATCCTCCCCTCTGGGACCTTTCTGTGATTGATGCTTCCTTAAATTCACTATTTTTTGGCAGGTGTTTGAAAAAGTTGTGATGCATGATGAGGATGATTCAATCTAGCAGGTCTGAATATATGAATACATTGACCTCTTTAGCCTCCATGTTTTCATTTCATAATGTTCCTGAAACATGCAGCTGGTTTCTCTGAGCACAACAAACATCTGATGAAGTGAGTCCTGCTGTTTTAACTTTAACATTTGGTTTGTCCTCCTCCTGCAGCATCACACCTCTCTGACAGAGTGTCCATACACATCCTGAGAACTTCAACACTTATGTGATCCCATGCCTTCTACAACTCAGAGGCTTTCCTTGAATGTAAAATAGATCTGTCCAGATCCAGATATCTGGATGGGGTTACTCCAGCAGATTCCTTCTGTCACAGCTGGTTCCAGCAATAGTTAGAAGAATGTTTAGAGTCATTGTCCCCCTGGAAAATAAATCCAGGCCCAATAAGACGACTCCCAGATGGGACTCTGTGCTTCACCAGACTGTTGTGGTCTACTTTCTTATCCATGAATCCATCAGTTTTCACTGAGTCACCTGTTCCTCCTCAGGCTGACATTTTGAGATGCTTCACTCGTCTGAAAGTTTCTTTTTTTCTACCTCTCCTCTTTCGGTTCTGGTGTGACTTGTTGGCATCATGGAGGTCTAAAGTGTTCTTTATGGTGCTTGGACTGCATCTCAAGTCCTTGGCTATGTGGCGGTAACTCAAGCCAGCATCATAAAGGGTCTTTATTCCAACCCATTGCTCCCTCGTTAGCTCCTTCTTCACCTTAGACCTTAGCCGTGTTCAGAGAGAAACATGTGTTCAAGACTTCTTCTAGAATCTAGAGGCTTTGAGGCCAAACCACACTAAGGTATAAATTCAGAGACAAAACCCTGATGTTACCACTTAATGACCACCATCACACCTGACCACGATCACACCTGACCATGATCACACCTGACCATGATCACACCTGACCACCATCACACCTGACCACCATCACACCTGACCATGATCACACCTGACCACCATCACACCTGACCACCATCACACCTGACCACCATCACACCTGACCACCATCACACCTGACCACCTGACCACCATCACACCTGACCACCATCACACCTGACCACCATCACACCTGACCACCTGACCACCATCACACCTGACCACGATCGATCCTGACCACCATCACACCTGACCACGATCACACCTGACCACGATCACACCTGGCCACGATCACACCTGGCCACCATCACACCTGGCCACGATCACACCTGGCCACCTGACCACCATCACACCTGACCACCATCACACCTGACCACCATCACACCTGACCACCATCACACCTGACTACAATCACACCTGGCCACCTGACCACCATCACACCTGACTACCATCACACCTGACCACGATCACACCTGACCACCATCACACCTGACCACCATCACACCTGACCACCATCACCCCTGACCACGATCACACCCGACCACCATCACACCTGACCACCATCACACCTGACCACCATCACACCTGAACACGATCACACCTGACCACCATCACACCTGACCACCATCACACCTGACCACCATCACACCTGAACACGATCACACCTGACCACCATCACACCTGACTACCATCACACCTGACCACGATCACACCTGACCACCATCACAACTGACTACCATCACACCTGACTACCATCACACCTGACCACCATCACACCTGACCACCATCACACCTGACCACCATCACACCTGACCACCATCACACCTGACCACCATCACACCTGACCACCATCACACCTGACCACCATCACACCTGAACACGATCACACCTGACCATCACACCTGACCACCATCACCCCTGACCACCATCACACCTGACCACCATCACACCTGACCATCACACCTGACCACCATCACACCTGACCACCATCACACCTGACCACCATCACACCTGACCACCATCACACCTGACCACCATCACACCTGACCACCATCACACCTGACCACTATCACCCCTGACCACCATCACCCCTGACCACCATCACCCCTGACCACCATCACACCTGACCACCATCACACCTGACCACCATCACACCTGAGCACCATCACACCTGACCACCATCACACCTGACCACCATCACACCTGACCACCATCACACCTGACCACCATCACACCTGACCATCACACCTGACCACCATCACACCTGACCACAATCACACCTGACCACCATCACACCTGACCACCATCACACCTGACCACCATCACACCTGACCACAATCACACCTGACCACAATCACACCTGACCACCATCACACCTGACCACGATCACACCTGACCACCATCACACCTGACCACCATCACACCTGACCACAATCACACCTGACCACCATCACACCTGACCACCATCACACCTGACCACCATCACACCTGACCACCATCACACCTGACCACAATCACACCTGACCACCATCACACCTGACCACCATCACACCTGACCACCATCACACCTGACCACCATCACACCTGACCACAATCACACCTGACCACAATCACACCTGACCACGATCACACCTGACCACGATCACACCTGACCACCATCACACCTGACCACGATCACACCTGACCACCATCACACCTGACCACCATCACACCTGACCACGATCACACCTGACCACCATCACACCTGACCACCATCACACCTGACCACGATCACACCTGACCACCATCACACCTGACCATGATCACACCTGACCACGATCACACCTGACCACCATCACACCTGACCATGATCACACCTGACCACCTGACCACCATCACACCTGACCACGATCACACCTGACCACCATCACACCTGACCATGATCACACCTGACCACGATCACACCTGACCACCATCACACCTGACCATGATCACACCTGACCACCATCACACCTGACCATGATCACACCTGACCACCATCACACCTGACCATGATCACACCTGACCACAATCACACCTGACCATGATCACACCTGACCACCATCACACCTGACCATGATCACACCTGACCACCATCACACCTGACCATGATCACACCTGACCACCATCACACCTGACCACGATCACACCTGACCATGATCACACCTGACCACGATCACACCTGACCACCATCACACCTGACCATGATCACACCTGACCACCATCACACCTGACCATGATCACACCTGACCACCATCACACCTGACCACAATCACACCTGACCATGATCACACCTGACCACCATCACACCTGACCACAATCACACCTGACCACAATCACACCTGACCACGATCACACCTGACCACCATCACACCTGACCACAATCACACCTGACCATGATCACACCTGACCACCATCACACCTGACCACGATCACACCTGACTACCATCACACCTGACTACCACCACACCTGACTACCATCACACCTGACCACCATCACACCTGACCACCATCACACCTGACCACCATCACTCAGGTACTTTGTCTTCTTCTGTGAAGGAACATGATGGTGTGCTGTTGGAGATAGGCTGAGCTTGCTTTTGTAATGAAACTATTTAAATCTCCTTATGATTAGGGATGCACCGATCCTACTTTTTAGGTCCTGATACCGATGCCGATACCTGGGCTTTGGTATCTGCTGATAATGATACTGAACCGATCCGATCCCTGTATTGATTTAACATTCTCTATTCCTTAATGTGAGAATAGAATCATGTTTTGGCAACTTCAGGATTTCTGACTTTGAAAACCACAATGAAATGAACATTTTAAAAACTGACAGTGTCATTATTCAAGAGATTATAAATGTGTACCAGCAGTTTGGTGATTAAATCTTCATAACAAACAGATATTATTATTCAACTGTACCTCAGAAATCAATACGAGGAATTAAATATTCCTCATAGAAAAACAGCTTCAAATGAGAAAAAACAAATAGGTCAACGTAGTGTTTCCATAGTGCTTCCCACAGAATGACCTGTACCTGTGGCAGGAAGGAGGGACATTAAAATCGGCACTATATATCGGCCCCTTGTCGCCGATATCATATCTAGCTTTTTGAGTCCGATCTGGCCGATATCCGATACCAGGATCGGATTGGTGCATCCCTACTTATGATGGATCTGTTCTATTGTTAATAGAGCATGGTGATGACTTTGTAGATATTTCATTCATCTTATTTTAAAGGCCAATTCAACCACTCAACTGGAACCTCTTAAATATGTCAAGTGTTCTAATGATTTGTGTTTAGCATTTAGCAGAGCGACAGTCACCAGCCCGCGGTCCTCCCTGCAGACTCACATGTCGAGCTTGTGAACTTGTGAACGAGCAGACCAGAAACAGCCCACAACAACATCTCCATTTTCCAAATCCTACTGCCACCCGGTGAGACGAGGTGTGATCTGCTTGTTTACGTCTGGAGAGTGGGGTATTACAGTAATATGGGGCATTTAGGGCCTTAGTAATCCTGGTACCAACTAGCTCTGTCAACGACATGTATTAGGTTGTCAGACTAAACACCATGCAGAGTGCAGGAGGGTTCATGGATATGTCCGTACCTGTAAGACGTAGTCGAGGACGATGTGTCGGAAGCACTTGCGTGTGGCGGTGAGGATGTTGGTGGCCTCCTCCACCTCATGCTGCTTGTTGCGGGGAGCCTGGGCGTTCTTGATCAGCGCCGCCTCCTTCTCCTCACTCACTTTGTCAAACTGCTTCTTGGCTTCTTTGAACTTCCGTATGTCACTGACGAAGAGAGAGACAGAGGTCACAAAATACTCCCAGGTCTTAAAAGCATTTACTGTATGAAATGTTTTAATTTAAAAGAGTTTTAAACAAAAACAACTGAGGCCTCATGTGTTCATCACTGAGAAAATAAGAAGAACCGAACAGAGCTGATGGGAACACTCAGTATTTAAAGTAGTTCAAATATTTCTGGATATAGCCTCAAACTTTAGAGAACATCGATGACCCAGGTCAAAGAAAGACCCTCTATGGTGAACAAGCTTGTGAGGTTAAAGGTCAGCTCAGGGTCAGGCTGCAGGAACACAAGTCCAGGGTTATATCATAAATCTTGTTGAGCAGAAAGTCCTAGAAAGCTAAAACAAGCATTTCCTAAAACTATCTGACCCAGTTCTGGTCCTGTGTTGGTGTAAGGGACTGTGCAGGTCCTCTTATCTTGAAGAGGAGGACATGTCTCTAAAGTCCTGCCTGAGTGAGATTAACATTAAAATGCTGGAAGGTAAAACGATGCAGGACCATGTTTCCCAGCGTTCTCTGAGATGTTTGGGAGACGTCCATGTGGGTATTTATTTAGCCCGTGTGTGCCAGAGGCTGAAGAAGCTAATCCTTATAATGACATAAACCAGCAGTCCCACTGTTTCCTGCAGTCTAGAACTCAATGCTGCATTAGGAGGCCTTCAGCAGGGAGATGTGAGGTTCCCTGATATCGTTGTGTGTCCTGAAACGCTCTGTTGGAATTCTGTGACGACCAGCTTCTACTTCATTTTCATAATTTCAAGGGTAGACTATTCAAAATCAATGTTCCTGCAGCATGGAGCTGAAGAGTATTTAGCTCAGGAAGGTCCAGGATCCCTAGTTTTAGTCTGTCTGGATGTGAGTGTGTTCCTTTAAGACTGCTCAGAGAACATTTGAATCCTTTATGATTGAATGAATACTCACTCTTTGACAAAAGTCTGAAGCTGAATCTTGATTGATCTCTGGGCTTGATCAAACAGTATCTGTAAAATAAAGAAAGGTTAGTCTCTCCTCTGTTCGGTCAAACAGCACCTTCTCTTTAAAACAACTTTAACACTTCTATAAGAAACAGCTGATAAGTGTTTCCTGGCTTCATCCAGCACCTTGGTTTAAGAGGATTTTATTTAACATTACAGGGTTCAATTAAGCACCTAAATTTACACAGACTAGCTGACTGTGAACTCCCCTCATAAAAGACCACAACATGAGAAGTGACGTGATTTGCTGGTTCTCGATGATGAGTCATCTTCTCATTAACCTGCATGCCTCCCTGAAAATGAGCTGCCAAAGGAAGGCTGGGACAAACACTCCTCAAGGCCAGACTGCACACAATGGGCAGTGTGCCTGAGAGAGGCTACTGATGACAAACAGACTGAGCGCTGCCTGTTTGAGTGGGTCATGTGCTGAAAGATCGCTGAGTGGTAAAAACCTATCTGACAGTCAGCTGACGTGACCACAGTTTCCACGGCTGAGTCACAGTGGCAGGCTGCTGCTGCGGCCGCTAGGAAAGGAAGCTAATAAGAGGAACTGGACTCAGAGTCCGGGTACACAGTCCACCCTGAAGAGTCCTGGTAACACCAGTTAACATAGAGTCTCACTAAAGCGCTCAGTGTCTGCTGGAGGGTCAACCATTTCTCCAAAGTGACACAAACAGTGTGAACAGAAATCTGAGATCAAGTCTGAATGTGTCCCCAGTTTGAAAATGAATCAACCAATAATCTATATATTTGTAATAATCAATAAATCAAGAACAGACTGAGTCATATTTCACCGTCCCTCTGCTCCACTAAAGGTTACAGTCATTTTATCAATCAGTGTCTTTTCATGGTAAATAAAGCACAGGTGTAATCTCAGGTGTAATAATGACAGTTATACGTTAAAAGCCTTTCTAAAGGTGGTTCTGAGTCCGGATTTGAATTTGGTGAGTGAGGGAGAGAGTCTGAGGTATTGGGGGAGAGAGTTCCAGAGGGTGGGGGCAGCGACAGAGAAGACCCTGTCCCCCCAGGTTCGGTGCTTGGGTTTGGTGAGAGGGTGAGGAGGTTGGCGTTGGTGGAGGGATTGTATGGCTGCAGAAGGTCAGTGAGGGAGGAGGGAGCTAGGTTGTGGAGGGCTTTGTAGGTGATGAGGAGGATCTTGTATTCTGGAGGGGATGGGAAGCCAATGGAGGTTCTGGAGGACTGGGGTGATGTGGTCTCTGGAGCGGGAGTGAGTGAGGAGACATGCAGCTGAGTTTTGAATGTATTGTAATTTGTTGAGGAGGGTGTTGCAATAAGGGAGTCTTGAGGTGATGGAGGCGTGGGTGAGAGTTTCAGGGAGGGGCGGAGACGGGCGATGTTTTTGAGGTGGAAGAAAGCAGTTTTTGAAATATTGTTTATGTGTTGTTGGAAGTTGAGGAACTGATCGAAAATGATGCCATGGTTACGGATGTGGGTGGATGTTGGAACAGTGGATTTATCAAGAGTGAGGGAGAAGTCCGGGCAGGTGGAGGTGAGCATTTTGGGCCTGTGATATGAATTTCAGATTTATTACAATTGAGTTTGAGGAAGTTTGTTTGCATCCAGGAGTTTATTTCAGTGAGGCAGTTTGTGAGGGTGGTGTGGGAAGCAGCGGTGATGGATGTGGTCCAAATGTAAAGCTGGATGTCGTCGGCATAACAGTGGAAATGGAGGCCATGGCGGCGTATGATGTGACCAAGGGGGAGCATGTAGATGATGAAGAGGAGGGGACCAAGCACCGAACCCTGGGGGACACCATGAGAGAGGGGGGCTGTGCATGACTTCAGGTTGCTGATGCTGATTGGTTGTTTAGTTTTCAATCATGAGTATTTAAATGATCAACGACTGGATCAAAGCTGAGTAACACTCTGTGTTCCCTGAGACGGCTCACACTCAGCTCGCTTTGTGCTAACATGTCTCACACCGTGTGATGCTAGCTCACTCAGGACATGTTGCAGAGCTGACTGAAACATGAGAGATCAGGGAAACTCCTTTCACTGAGCAGGAAAGCATCTGGCTCACACTGTGCATCCTTCATGTCTTGAGGAGACTGGTACTGAGCGGACAGGTAGAGGGTAGTTGTGTCTGTTCCTGTAAATATCCATCAGAGGCTAACAAGGCGAAGAAACAGCCTCATAATCTGATCTGTCCCACGGAGCACCTTGGAGAGTTTGGTGAAGGACTACAGAGGACACAGCCATTGTTAAAGTATCACGGTGATTTATTGGCTCAGATGGAGTGGCTGCAGGAGCAATGCATCAGGTGACCACACTGTAAAAGGCTGCAGGGCTGACAAAGTACTTATAATCATCTGGACCGTAAAACAGTTCTTCTTGTACTCATGCTCTCTCCAGCATCACGACCGCATCGTAAAAACATGAACATGACCATGCTCACCTCAGTAATGCATGATTTATTCCAAGTGGAGAACGCTCCACGAGACAGGAAGCTAAAAACAGATTTAATAAGGCAGGAGAATTCTTTCTCTTTGCCACGGACTTAATACGCAGGAGGCAGGAGGGACTCTGGGACTTTCTAAGCATCCTTAAAGCTTTATTAACATTGAAGTCATGTTTGAAGGAAGATGTTAGGAATTCCTTTTAATAGCTTTTATATGTAGGGCAGCGTCTGCTAAGGAGGCATCAACATTTACACCGTGCATCCTCATCTGAATCCTCAGCTGGAAGCTGTTTATCATCGACTCCTTCTTTGCTTTAAAACCCTGTGAAAGCACTTTAATACTAAATGTCCTGCTCTGAGCACTCTCTGATATTATTGTGAATCCTTATTCTACAACCTGTGCTCATCCTCTCACTCTTTGTCTCTGTGTTGTCGTTTGCTGCAGTTAATAAAAGCTCTGTCAGTGAAAGAGCGGCTCTGGAGAGTTTAATCATTACCAGACTGATAATAAAGGAGGAACAGACTCAAAACATCCGGGGTTCATGCTGCAGTGATAACGTACCGTGTGATAGTTGATCATCTCCTGCAGACTCTCAGCAAACTTTGTGAGACTGGACTGTTGGAGGGAAGAAGAAGAAGGAGAAAACATGACTCCAAGGCAGAGACAGATTTTTAAAATTAAAGTGTAAACACATAAACACACTTTGTAAATAATAAAAACTGATACTGATAATATTCTGCAGCTAACTGGAGGAATTCAAACTGAAATTCCTCTGTCTGAAAAGTAAGGCTTTATGGAAACTGTGGTGGTTTCAGGGACATAACAGCACTTTGAGAAAAGAGTCACTCCCTCCAAACGCACGCTGTGGTAGATCTCCAAACCCCGGGGACTGACTGAGGGTGAAATACACAACAGCAGACAGGAAGTGCTTGGATCACCATGCAAAATTCATGAGAAAACCAAACAGGACATCTGACCTCTGCAAGACCCAGCAGAGAGTGCAAGCTTTCCCCAGGCCTGTGTTTGTAGAATTTGGATTTAATCGAGTAATGTCACAACGGATGACTCGACGGAGGAAAGAGTGCGTGCAAACTGAGAGGAAGTCCTGGCTCCCTTTTTATTCACAGGAATAAATCACAGCGTTACTCCACGCTGAACTTTCATTTCATATTAGATACTTCCTCATTATCTTTAATGTTTGAAACCATGTATACATGAAGCATAAACCCAACAATGAAAGGAAATGATTGATGACTAACAGTCGGGACTTCCTGGATTCAGATCAAGCCAGGTTTGTTTTGTTTACCTCGATGACTTCATCTTTGGTGGACTGCTGGGCCAGCTCACGGATTCCACTGACGAACTGCTTGTTGGCTGCGTTGTAGGCTTTTCCAGCATCAATCATCCCAATACATAGCTTCACCAACTACAGAGAAAGACAAGAGGCAAAGGCTCAGGGGGGGGAATGAAAGAAATGCAGGAGCAGCAGACGGAGAGAAGGAGATAACACCAAGAGAAGGAAACTGGTCATTTCTTCAGGATGTTGTTAGAAACAAGTCTGAGGCTGAAAACAGATTCAGGACTTGGACTTGTAGAGCCTGAAAGGAACAACGAAAAGCCAAATGCTTTGTCAGTGTCTTGGTAATTAACAGCAGGCCCTTTTTCCCTTCTGACTCATTGGGGGCAAAGATAATTTCAGGTTACATAAACTCACAACAAACACTGGCTGCTTTCCATCCACTCCCACACACGAGATGACACGCAGCCTGAATGTGGCTCTGCAGCCCGGCCTGCAGCAGATCTAAAATAAATCCTGCTCAGTGATTTTCCCTCAGATCAGTAATCAATTCAAGGTAACACAATAGGAAATGCTTGCTCCTGCATCAAGATGGTTTTCTTAAATAATGAACACAGAGAATTAAAACATTCACCTCATATTTTCTTTGGATCGAAACACTTCTGTCAGTTTAAAAAAAGAGTGAACTGTCAGGAGTTCATGTGAAACCTGTCCCCCTTTAAACGGACTGAAAGTCTGTTCAGCCAGTCTCCCTCCTCTAGCTGGAGCTGTAGTTCATCCTCCCTCCACTAGCTGGAGCTGTAGTTCATCCTACCTCCATGAGCTGGAGCTGTAGTTCATCCTCCCTCCACTAGCTGTAGCCATAGTTCATCCTCCCTCCACTAGCTGGAGCTGTAGTTCATCCTCCCTCCACTAGCTGGAGCTGTAGTTCATCCTACCTCCACTAGCTGGAGCTGTAGTTCATCCTCCCTCCACTAGCTGGAGCTGTAGTTCATCCTACCTCCATGAGCTGGAGCTGTAGTTCATCCTCCCTGCACTAGCTGGAGCCATAGTTCATCCTCCCTCCACTAGCTGGAGCTGTAGTTCATCCTCCCTGCACTAGCTGGAGCTGTAGTTCAGCCTCCCTGCACTAGCTGGAGCTGTAGTTCATCCTACCTCTGCTAGCTGGAGCCGTAGTTCATCCTCCCTCCACTAGCTGGAGCTGTAGTTCATCCTCCCTCCACTAGCTGGAGCTGTAGTTCATCCTCCCTCCACTAGCTGGAGCTGTAGTTCATCCTCCCTCCATTAGCTAGAGCTGTAGTTCAGCCTCCCTCCACTAGCTGGAGCCGTAGTTCATCCTCCCTCCACTAGCTGGAGCTGTAGTTCAGCCTCCCTCCACTAGCTGGAGCTGTAGCTCTGGTTAATGTCTGCTGCTGTAACACTCTGCAGCTCTACTACCTGGATGTAAAGGAGCACAGGTAATGATGTCATCAGGTAGTGGGCGTGGTTTGTCAGTATGTTGATCTATAAATGGAGGTAAAGTTGTATGTAGACTGTGTCTGGTTAAACTGACATATAACCACTCCACCAGAGACATGAGGAACCAGCACAGGCATGAGGACATGAAGGAGGACTGCAGGCTGCTGGAGCTAGCTCTGCTAGTGGTAGACTGTCTCTGCAGACCAGTTTGACGTAGTTACCCCCAGACACTGGAGTCCTGAGTTTAGCTGCATTAGAAACTTTAATGTTTTCTTACCTTCAGACTGTTAATCTGGATTTAAATTTCATCTGAACTAAGGATTGGATCAGGAGCCTCACAGCACACACACTTTGTCTTTTCTAAGAACAGCTGGAAATCTCTGATATAAAATAAACTTTGATCACCCTGAAGAAAGCTTTCATTTCAAAATGTTGAACCAGAATTGAATCAAATCTGACCTCTACCTCACCCCAAAGGAAATCCCAAACCTCACCTGGACCCAGTCTGCTAGGAAGCCCTGTAAACGGCATGTTTTATGCTAGCTGCGCTGAGAATGTGTTTACTGTAACAAAATGGCTGCATGTGACCACGTCTGACGGGTCTGAGGCACAGACACAGTTGGACTCTGGTCACTTGAGGCCCTCGTTTCTAAACTCCACCCATTTAACAGGAACACACACACACACACACACACACACACACACATGCACACACACTGTGATATTCATGCAAACTAACACACCCACTCTCCTGCAGATCCTTCCTCTCTGCAGCACCAGGGGAAGTGAGAGCTGAGTCACAGAGGTGGGGTGAGGATGAGGGCGGGACTCTGAAAACACTTCAGCAACAATGAACTGGGATCTTCTAAACTGGAGGTCTTACACACAGATTAAACTCTGCACTGTGTGCAGGAGAGACTTCTCTGTCTTATCTGAGTGGGTCATAACTTCAGTGAACTACAGCAGAGGGACTAAGATGAACTAGGATCCGGGAACATGAATCCATGGCAGGACTCAAGGATTTATTGGCACTGAAACATTTTCTTCTTCTTCTTTGCTTTTACTTTCATTTTGCTTTCTTTGCTGCTGTCAGCACAGAAAGGGGACATACTGGAAATATACTGGGAATATACTGGGAATATACTGGGGACATACTGTTAATATACAGGGGATATACTGGGAATATAAAGGGGATAAACTGGGAATATACTGGGGACATACTGTTAATATACAGGGGATATACTGGGAATATATAGGGGATATATAGGGGATATAAAGAGAATAAACTGGGAATATAAATGGGATATACTGGGAACATAAAGGGGATATAGTGGGAATATAAAGGTGATATACTGGGAATATAAAGGTGATATACTGGGGATATAAAGGGGATATACTGGGAACATAAAGGGGATATACTGGGAATATAAAGGTGATATACTGGGAATATAAAGGTGATATACTGGGAACATAAAGGGGATATACTGGGAATATAAAGGTGATATACTGGGAATATAAAGGGGATATACTGGGAATATAAAGGTGATATACTGGGAACATAAAGGGGATATACTGGGAACATAAAGGGGATATACTGGGAATATAAAGGTGATATACTGGGAATATAAAGGTGATATACTGGGAACATAAAGGGGATATACTGGGGATATAAAGGGGATATACTGGGAACATAAAGGGGATATACTGGGAACATAAAGGGGATATACTGGGAATATAAAGGTGATATACTGGGGATATAAAGGGGATATACTGGAAACATAAAGGGGATATACTGGGAATATAAAGGTGATATACTGGGAACATAAAGGGGATATACTGGGAATATAAAGGGGATATACTGGGAATATAAAGGGGATATACTGGGAATACAAAGGGGATATACTGGGAATATACAGGGGATATAAAGGGGGTATACTGGGAACATAAAAGGGATATAGTGGGAACAGAAAGGGGGTATACTGGGAATATAAAGGTGATATACTGGGAATATAAAGGGGATATAAAGGGGTTATACTGGGAACATAAAGGGAATATACTGGGAACATAAAGGGGATATACTGGGAATATAAAGGTGATATAAAGGGGATATACTGGGAACATAAAGGGGATATACTGGGAATATAAAGGGGATATACTGGGAATATAAAGGGGATATACTGGGAACATACAGGGTCCAAGGTCGGGATAAACCTGCAACTTTCCACTCACAGGATGGGCGCTGCGGCTGCTCGTTCACAGGAGAACAAATGAACAATTAAGTAATGTTTTTCATGGGTGGTACTCACTTTGTCAAGCTTGGATTCCAGCTCACACACATCCCCCTCTACTTCCTCTATGGTGGCTCTGTGGGGAGAGGAGAAAAGGGATTAGAGATGAAGTGTAGCCATTGCTTTAACTTCACGGACGTGAAAGAAGACAAAGGTTAAAGTATGGGAGGATGGTTAGGAAAGGAATCTGTTTTAATGAGGTTTAACTTTCTGCTCTGTGTTCACTCTGAGTGTTTTATATTCCTCTGCTTTTCATGTCCTCACATGCATTAATGTTTCACCTGACCCTTTTTAACCTGACAGATCAAAGAGAAGCACATTCATAAAGCACATCCATAAAGCACATCAGTTATCACTGATGTTTGAGCTCTTTCCACAGTTACAGGCTGTGACTCAAACACCTGTTGCACACCTGTTGCACCTTAGAGGATACTGCAACAGTTCTTCCAGTCCTGGTTTTGGAGAGAGGGGATGGATACCCTTTAGGAGATAGCTGTTGTCTGATAATCTGCTGAGGATGGTGCAGATCGAGCTTGTATCACCTGATCAGCACGACATCTTGATACAAGCTCTCACGGTGCATGATCATGATCTGACGCCCCTCGCCCCGCCCACAGGCGGAGGAGGCCCTGCAAGTCCCTGAAAATCAGGGTGAGCCAACAGCATCTTCCAGGATCTTAGACTGAGGAGAGATCTTTGAAAAGGCCCACACAACCTTCACGTCAAAATCTAGCTGACTGCTTAAATCTTTCCATATCTGAAATCAATCTGTGACGCTGAGTTGTTCGTTATGCTGCCAAGAATAAGCCGGTGTACACAGACGGACAGAAACCTGATTACTCAGCAGGTTGAAATGTGGGAATGCCAAAACCAAAGTGTAGAACTCTCAAACTCCAGCAGAAAGTGACGCTGCAGGAAGCATGTTCTGCTGACATGAACATCTCAACATGAAGAGAGTCCGTTTATTAACGTGCTTTAATGATGGGAGCTACATGACTCCTCATGGCAGTGCTCATTTTTACAAACAGGGGAATGAGCCGAGGTCTTAAGTAGAGAAGGGGGCGATTCAGGGTCAAAAGCAATAAAGAGCCAGCTTTTCTCCCACTGACATTAATCCTGCTTAAATCTAAAGAGCCTGAAACAAGCCCTGTTTGCCTTTGTCAGCTGGTAAAGGAAAAACCTCCATTTCTTTAATGAATCATCTGGAATCATGACTGTTATGTTTTCAAACATCAGGATTCAGGATTCAGCTCCTTCTTATCATTGAAACATGGAGCTGGTATTAATGCACAGGAACAGGAGGACAGGAGGACATGCCACAAAGCTCCCAAACATTAGCATGAAGCAAAGCTGAGCAGCGTGTCCCAGATCTGTCCTCGCTCAGAGACCAGACTGCAGGAGAAACCATGAGGGACACGCTGCTGAATCTGATTATCTTAACCAAAGCCACTGCTTAAAACCTTCATTAATGGGTCACATTCCACCTCTGTAATAATCTATATCTCTTCATAGGTATTGTAAGCAGTAATATTTCTCACTTTGTCCTTCATAGGAGGAACCTTTTCTGCTCAGGTGAAGCTGCAGGACATGAAAGTGTGTCTCTGCGTCAGCAAGGACAGGACGGCCTGAGAGAGCAACACGACATGAGCCACTGAAGCCTTTATCAAGCCTTTGTTCTGTCCCTATTAAACCATGAAAACTGAAGCGTTCCCTCATCCTGGTAACTTGAGCCTGCAGGGGGGACTTGTGAAAGTGCTGACGAGGGATAAGAAGGAGGAGGAGGAGGAGGAGGAGGAGGAGGAGGAGCTCTGGACAAATGAAAATCTGGGCCATTGCCTCACAGCTCTGACCTCGGAGCCACGAGTCTGGATAATGAGCAGCAAAAGAAAGCATGAGAGAGTGAGACTTCCTCTAACATGTGGTGAGACTTCTACATGAGACTCACACAAGACCAAACTCATCTACTTATATCATACAGCCGGGGTAAAGAGGAGCACGAAGAACTGATAGTGAGACATAGACCTTCTTTTCTGCTCGTGATCCCTCTCCATTTATTTCAAACTGTGAACACTTGAAATGTTAAAGCACATCGAGGGCGACACAGAGCATCATCTCAGACTGAACAGAGACGACTGAGAGGAGGACGTTTCATTAAAAATGATCATGTGTGTTATTATTACAGATCCATGAGAAAAGCATGAACACCTAAACACACAGATCTCTGCAGCTGCATCTTAAAGGTGACACATCATCCAGAATGGACTTTTTAATGGTCCTCTCCCTGAAATCTGTGTCCCTGTCTACAAACCCCCTGAAAAGTCAAAGACTCCATTCTGCCCCTGTTCTGATTTCTCCACCTTTCTGTAAATGTGTGCTGAAACCAGCCGTTTCAGTTTTCAGTGTTTTTCATACGTCACAACGCCATCCGGTCTGTAACAGGAAGTCAGAGCTCGGAGCTTGTTCAGCCCATAGACTGTATAAAATACAACTCAACCCCTCCTCCGTTTTTCATTCCCTGCACACATGTGTGCTAACAAGGAGCTTAGGAGGGAGGCATGCTAGTTGGAGGCTGTCTTAATAAACACAAAGGTCGCTTTGACTCCCCACGTCTGCAGATTTGAAGATCTAGTGGATGATTTTTAGTTTGCATGGAAAAGTGCTAGCGCTAGTTAGCATAGCCACATAGCTACATGTTGGTAGCTGTGTACCAAGACACACGTCGACATGCTGACAAATAAAACAACAAGAAACACTAAATCTGTGACCAATGGTTCAGAAAGGTCCTGCTGCAGGCGCCTCTCCGTCAGGATCAGATTCTGGATCAGATTCAGAGGGTTGAAGTAACGCGGGTCTGTGAGCAGCCGTGTATATTCAGCCAACATGTAAACATTAGATCAACGTGCTGGACAGCCGAGGAGGCCACACCCACTTCCTGAGGGGGCGTGGTCAGAGAGCTCATTCTCATTTAAAGGCACAGACACAGAAAACAGCCTGTTCTGAGCAGGGCTGAAAAAGAGGGGTTTACAGGCAGACCAGGATCTGATTTATAAGTGTTTTTATGAGCATAAACTTTAAAGACATGTTTTGGGGACCTCTTAGACCAATATATGTTGATGAAAAACAGCAGAATATGTCACCTTTTAAGCCTAAACAAGCTGCAGAGATCTGCTCAGCTTTGTGATCAAGAATAGATTTAAAGTTCAGGGAAATGAGAGGATTTAAGACGCTGTGACCCAAAGCTGATCACTAAGGAGAACATGTTTCAGAAACAGCAGCGTAGGATTCATCTCTGCTCCCTGGACTCCCTCATCATTCATTCAGGATATTTAAATAAGAAGTATATATAAGATTCCTTCATCTTAAAAGGAGTCCTTGTTGTCGCTGCAGTGTCCTCCTAAATGTCAGGAGCTTCTGAGTCCTGTCACATCACGGTTCCTGGTTTTTAGCAGCAAAGATAAATCAGCTGAGAGGACTCTCTCTCTCTCTCTCTCTCTCTCTCTCTCCCTCTCTCCCTCTCTCCCTCTCCCTCTCTCTCTCTCTCTCTCTCTCTCTCTCTCTCTCTCTCTCTCTCTCTCTCTCTCTCTCTTTTTAATGTAACAATAAGAAGAACTAACACACTACAGTGGGGTGTGAGGGTGAAGGCTAAATAAAGAGAGACGTGTGGTCTGAAGGAGGACAGAGTCCATGAAGAGAGGAAGAGAACCAGCCTGCTGCCTCGTAAACCACATCAGGAAGAAAGAGGCCGATTCAGCAGTACTGAGGGAGAGACCCGGTTTAAGGGATCCAGAATCAAGCATGGAGCACCTCTACTGTAAATAACTCCACTCCTCTGTTTGTCTTTGACTCTATTCTCTCCATCATTAATAGATGAGTGTATTTATGAGAAAATGAAACCACTATATTATTAAATACACAAACTACAGCTTTAAAGAGACACTCTGGATGCTGACACAATACTGTCATAAAGGCTTGATAGTGAAGAGGTCCCTCCTCTGATCTTTGCTCTGTGTCGTCGTCATGTTGTTGTTGTAGAGACTTAAAGTAAACATCTCCATAAAACAGAGTTATCACAGCGGCCGGTTTCTACAACTCCTACGCTGCTGACGACTAACCATCACCATCACACGACAACAGATCCTCTCTGTGCCGCCGTCTTACTCACAGCTCAGACTACATCTGCTGCAAGACCACTCATCCTCCTTCATTCAGATCCTCCTGACTCAGTGACCACGCTCCAAAACACAGATCCTCTACGCTCCAAAACACAGATCCTCCATGGTCTAACACAAAGATCCTCTACGGTCCAAAACACAGATCCTCCATGGTCTAACACAAAGATCCTTCATGGTCGAACACACAGATCCTCTACGCTCCAAAACACAGATCCTCTACAGGTCTAACACGAAGATCCTCTACGGTCCAAAACACAGATCCTCCATGGTCTAACACAAAGATCCTCTACGGTCTAACACAAAGATCCTCTACGGTCCAAAACAAAGATCCTCTAAAGGTCTAACACAACGATCCAACACGGTCCAACACAAAGATCCTCTAAAGGTCTAACACAAAGATCCTCTATGCTCCAAAACACAGATCCTCTAAAGGTCTAACACGAAGATCCACTACGGTCCAACACAAAGATCCTCTACGGTCCAAAACAAAGATCCTCTAAAGGTCTAAAACAAAGATCCTCTACAGTCCAAAACACAGATCCTCTAAAGGTCTAAAACACAGATCCTCTAAAGGTCTAACACAAAGATCTTCTACAGTCCAAAACAAAGATCCTCCACGGTCGAAAACACAGATCCTCTACAGTCCAAAACACAGATCCTCTACGCTCCAAAACACAGATCCTCTACAGGTCCAAAACACAGATCCTCCATGGTCTAACACAAAGATCCTCTACAGTCCAAAACAAAGATCCTCTGCGGTCTAAAACGAAGATCCTCCCAGGTTAGTTAAAATCCTGAATGAACTCAGTGATCAGATTATTGGATGAATGAATGTTTATAGTTTAAACATGAACCTCGTTCCTGCTCGTCAGTCGTGTGGTATAAAAACTGAAGGCTTCACTTTTGTATTTAGCTTCTGTTCAAAGCAAATATCCCCAACATGCAGGGATCAGTTAATAAACATCATTAGTGGGGAGGTGGAGAACTACATAAAAGTGACTTTATTTTTATCTCAGCCCTGAAACATAAATATAAGACTCATTAAGATGCATTGATACTCAGAACATGAATCTTTGCACACATGAAGTCAGAGTGTCTTCAGTCAGAGCAGACTCCTTCTTCAGCCTACAGCAGGTTAAAAACACTAATCCTGTTAAAGTGTCTGACAGCATCACCACTTCCCTTTGATGCTTCCTAATTATATTTCTATCAGGTCAGCAAGTGTGCTGTCATCTCCTCTTCCCTCTGCTGTCATCTCCTCTTCCCTCTGCTGGCAGGAACAGGTCTTAATGTGTACAAAGACACGGGGCGGGTTTTCCCCCGGTCAGGTTTATCTGCCGTGAAGTGAAGCTCATTCCTCGGTGATGGAGTCAGTGGTGATAATCAAACACTTCAGTGTGGAAGTGAGTGAAGAATGGGGAGAGCCTCAGAGCTGTGACGTAGATCCTGTGATTGTTAGAGAGCGGAGTGGTGGTGATACGGAGCGGGGGGCTGGCTGTGGTAAAAACCCAGCATCACACATAAACAACATCAATAACATGAGGTCATGATCTGAAGATCAACAGTGACTCACTCTCACACGGGGGAATTCAGACCATCCACCATTTAATCATCATCCCACACAGATCGATCCTCCGTCTGCCCGAGACACTGGATCAGTTTAATCAAGACCTCTATCCAAACCCTCAACACCAGAGAGGAGGGAGGCAGTCCTCATGTCTCATCAGCTGTTCACTGTGTGAGTTAATAACCAGTAAAGGACCTCAGCTTCATCAATAACACCAGCCTGGTATGCTAACAGACCTGTAACAGACTCCCATGAGAACCCTTTCAGCAGACTCAGGGATCTGTTCTGAGAAGGTGGACTCTACAGCTGCTGCCTATGACTCAGGGGAAACTGAGACCGGGACTGTTTGACCCATGACTTCACATGTTGGCTCTCCGCCGGGCTCAGAATCTGCTGAATTGATCAGTTGCAGGCTTCTTGTAGTCCTGGTTTAGAGCTATGTAGAGGGGCAGGAAAGGTTGGTCTCTCGTCACAGAGCAGAAGAGAAACTGAAAGGTTTTTCTCCTCCTGATCTGAAGTTTGGATTTTAGCATGTTTTTTTTGTTTGGCCCTTTTAAAGTCAAATATTTCAACATCAACATTCAAAAACAACTTCCATCTGATGGGACTGTTCTCTGCAGAGATGCATATTAAACATGTTTCTACACAGAGGGGACGCTTCAGACTCAAATGTCTTTTCTAAAGTTGAATATGAGGCAACAAGCGTTCAGTGCCAAAAACACTTTTTCACCAGTGGATCTCTCCTCCAGGCTGAAAGCATGCTTCATGACCAAAGACAGCCTCCCAACTCAAACCAGGAGAAGAGCCAGAAAAAAAAGAGGGGTGTGCCAAATTACCACTTGAAAACAACCCGCTCCACATTTGGGGGCTCCATATTCTCTGGCACAAAGTTAAAAGCAAACACCAAAATGGAAACAGATGTTGAAGCGAGAGCTGCTCCACGCTGGTGTATATCTCATGTTCTATCCATTCTCTCTCTCTCTCTCTCTCTCTCCCTCTCTCCCTCTCAGCTGTCTTCTCTGGCCAAACAAAACGAGAGGGGGATGGAAAAATAAGAGAGAAACAATGGAAGAGGAGAACTGTGCTGTTAGTCTCTGAACGGTCCCAACTCAGTGGGATGACTTCAGTGAGGAAACTTTGAGCGGTGACCCTCCTAAAGGCCAAAGGGCGCTACAAATATAGAGACCGGGCGACAAGCTGAGCTGGACCTCTGGTTTCAGAGGATCCAGAGAAGATCAGTCAGACTAGACTTGTTTTAGAAATGGTAAATGGACTTATATAGCTTTTCTAGTCACATTCACCCATTCATACCCATTCACTCACTGATGGTAGAGGCTGCTTCAGTGTTAGCCTATCTCATTCGTTCACATTCACACACCTCTGAACAACAGAGGGAGCAATTCGGGGTTCAGTGTCTTGCTCAAGGACACTTCGGCATGTGACTGCCGGAGCTGGGATCGAACCGCCAACCTTCTGATTGATAGACGACCGACTCTACCCACTGAGACACAGCCGCCCCTCATACAGACTGAAGAGTGTGCAGATCCTTTTAAAACACTGTGCAGAAGAGAAGTTTGTTTAAATAAATGTCACATGTGATTCCCCTGAGAGGAAGCTCTGTGTGCAGTAAACTGTGTTGGAGAGGAGTTAGAGTCAGAGTGAGGTCTGGGGATGTAAAATCTGATCTTTGTGGGAGAATAAGTGTTTCTCTCAGATATCATCCCACAGCTGGACACATCTGACCTGTGGGGAAGAGGAAACAAAAGGAGGAGCAGGAGTTTATCCCACTAGCATCGACAAAAGGTGAACTGCTCCTTTATCAGACTGTTAATGAGAGAGAGAGAGAGAGAGAGAGAGAGAGAGAGAGAGAGAGAGAGAGAGAGAGAGAGGCCCTCCTTCAGTCTCACAGCTGAGGGGGAAAGTTTCCCTCTGACTGTGATCCTAAAGGAAATGCTGTGATTTGTTCTTCTGCAAACAGCTTTCTAACATCTGTTCCTGGTTTCTGAGAGAGGACGTCTCAGCAGAGGGAGCGAGGGCTGTGGGAGGACGGAGGGAGGACGGAGGGAGGACGGAGGGAGGACGGAGGGAGGATGGAGGGAGGATGGAGGGAGGATGGAGGGAGGAGCCGCTTTTTAAATCTCTGGAGACAGTAAGTCAGGAGGAAGTTTAGAGCAGTCGTCACGTTTGAGTTTAGACTGGATGAGTTAAATAAAGGAAGCTGTTAGTAATAACATCAGACACGTCACAGCTGCAGGAGGAGTTTGATGAAAGGAGGGAAGTGGGCTCAGTTATTATTTAAAGTTCTCCTAATTCAGCAGAATGATAATAAAGGAGGATTTTAACTGGACAGAGACGCTGAATCACCTTCAGTTTACATCATTTAATAAAGAGGAGAATCACACGCTTCAGCTGACTCCTGGTTTTACTTCCTTTGCTTCATTTAAAGACATATTTTACAATAACGTGAGAATATAACCAGCTGGTCACATAACCCCTCTTCTTAAAACTCTGCACTGGCTCCCTGTCTCTTTTAGAATTGATTTACATCCATACATCACTGATCTCCTGTCATTTAATGTTCCAACCCGATCACAGAGGTCCTTGAATGCTTCCCTCTTAAATGTTCCTCGTGTGTCTCTCACAGAGAGAAAGAGCTTTCTGTTTTTATGCCCCTAAGCTTTGGAACTCTCTGCCCCTGGACATGAGAACTGCGAGCTCTCTGAGTTTTTATAAGCAAAATTAAGACTTACCTTTTTAATCTAGCTTTTAATTTGCAGTCATTTATTTTCAGCCCTGGACTGCATTATTATTATTAGTAGTAGTAGTATTTTAATCATGGCTTCATAATTTATTTATCTGATTTAATTATTTATTTATCTATTTTATTTCCTGTATTCATCTGATCTTTTTAACTCTACCTTATTTTAACTTTTCTTTCCACTATCACTTATTTTATTAATTAACTGTATTGATTTTAATTCATTTTTAAGTATTTTATTTATAATCATGCCTTTTTTTTATAATTTCAACATTGCTGTTGTTTTCTGTCTCTGTTATTCTGTGAAGCACTTTGGGATGCATGTTTTTATGTATGAAAATAAAGTAAAGTAAAAAATAAAGTTGTGTTTTGTATGAAAGTGTTTATAAATAAAGTTGAGTTTTGTATGAAAGGTGTTTATAAATAAAGTAGAGTTTTGTATGAAGGTGTTTATAAATAAAGTTATGTTTTGTATGAAGGTGTTTATAAATAAAGTAGAGCTTTGTATGAAGGTGTTTATAAATAAAGTTGTGTTTTGTATGAAGGTGTTTATAAATAAAGTTGTGTTTTGTATGAAGGTGTTTATAAATAAAGTTGTGTTTTGTATGAAGATGTTTATAAATAAAGTTGAGTTTTGTATGAAGGTGTTTATAAATAAAGTTGAGTTTTGTATGAAAGGTGTTTATATATAAAGTAGAGTTTTGTATGAAGGTGTTTATAAATAAAGTTGTGTTTTGTATGAAGGTGTTTATAAATAAAGTAGAGTTTTGTATGAAGGTGTTTATAAATAAAGTTGAGTTTTGTATGAAGGTGTTTATAAATAAAGTTGAGTTTTGGATGAAGGTGTTTATAAATAAAGTTGAGTTTTGTATGAAGGTGTTTATAAATAAAGTTATGTTTTGTATGAAGGTGTTTATAAATAAAGTTGTGTTTTGTATGAAGGTGTTTATAAATAAAGTTGTGTTTTGTATGAAGATGTTTATAAATAAAGTTGAGTTTTGTATGAAGGTGTTTATAAATAAAGTAGAGTTTTGTATGAAGGTGTTTATAAATAAAGTTGAGTTTTGTATGAAGGTGTTTATAAATAAAGTTGAGTTTTGTATGAAGGTGTTTATAAATAAAGTTGAGTTTTGTATGAAGGTGTTTATAAATAAAGTAGAGTTTTGTATGAAAGGTGTTTATAAATAAAGTTGAGTTTTGTATGAAGATGTTTATAAATAAAGTTGAGTTTTGTATGAAGGTGTTTATAAATAAAGTTGAGTTTTGTTTGAAAGGTGTTTATAAATAAAGTTGAGTTTTGTATGAAAGGTGTTTATAAATAAAGTAGAGTTTTGTATGAAGATGTTTATAAATAAAGTTGTGTTTTGTATGAAGGTGTTTATAAATAAAGTTGTGTTTTGTATGAAGATGTTTATAAATAAAGGTGAGTTTTGTATGAAGGTGTTTATAAATAAAGTTGTGTTTTGTATGAAGGTGTTTATAAATAAAGTAGAGTTTTGTATGAAGGTGTTTATAAATAAAGTAGAGTTTTGTATGAAGGTGTTTATAAATAAAGTAGAGTTTTGTATGAAGGTGTTTATAAATAAAGTTGAGTTTTGTATGAAGGTGTTTATAAATAAAGTAGAGTTTTGTATGAAGGTGTTTATAAATAAAGTAGAGTTTTGTATGAAGGTGTTTATAAATAAAGTTGTGTTTTGTATGAAGATGTTTATAAATAAAGGTGAGTTTTGTATGAAGGTGTTTATAAATAAAAATGTGTTTTGTATGAAGGTGTTTATAAATAAAGGTGAGTTTTGTATGAAGGTGTTTATAAATAAAGTTGTGTTTTGTATGAAGGTGTTTATAAATAAAGTAGAGTTTTGTATGAAGGTGTTTATAAATAAAGTAGAGTTTTGTATGAAGGTGTTTATAAATAAAGTAGAGTTTTGTATGAAGGTGTTTATAAATAAAGTTGAGTTTTGTATGAAGGTGTTTATAAATAAAGTAGAGTTTTGTATGAAGGTGTTTATAAATAAAGTAGAGTTTTGTATGAAGGTGTTTATAAATAAAGTTGTGTTTTGTATGAAGATGTTTATAAATAAAGGTGAGTTTTGTATGAAGGTGTTTATAAATAAAAATGTGTTTTGTATGAAGGTGTTTATAAATAAAGTTGAGTTTTGTATGAAGGTGTTTATAAATAAAGTAGAGTTTTGTATGAAGGTGTTTATAAATAAAGTTGTGTTTTGTATGAAGGTGTTTATAAATAAAGGTGAGTTTTGTATGAAGGTGTTTATAAATAAAGTTGTGTTTTGTATGAAGGTGTTTATAAATAAAGTTGTGTTTTGTATGAAGGTGTTTATAAATAAAGGTGAGTTTTGTATGAAGGTGTTTATAAATAAAGTTGTGTTTTGTATGAAGGTGTTTAGGTTGAGCTCCACACTTCATCAAACATCAGTAGAGATGAAGGTCCTGGGACCACAGACTGTATGCCTGGGACAGACTGCAGTGTCAGTCCCAGCTTTGGGGCTTCACTGTGTGTTTTCCATTTGAACAATAGTAAATAAAGGGTGTTAGTACAGAATGTGACTTTCTGCATGTATTTATAATATATAACATACAGCCCATCTTTACATAATGTATGTGCAGAGGCTCAGCCTATGGGCCCTGGCTGCTCCTCTGAGCTCACCACACTGCTCAGCCTGGCTCTGGTTTCCTCCCAGCTCCTCTCTCTGGGACAGAAATAGAAACTGCAAACAGCTAGCTGCTTTCTGCTGATTAGCTCAGGTTAGCTAGCTCCATAATCTCCCATTGGTAAACAAATATCCACAACCCAGGACTCCAGTTTAGACTGTCAGCACTCACCTGAACCTCGGGGAGTCCTTCAAGCATTCCTCGAAGTCCACAGTGATCTTCATGTTTCCTCAGAGGCTGGAGAACAGTCTGAGCTTTGATCAGTAATCCAGAGTCTCTCTGCCTGATTAGCTTGTTAGCTATCGTCCCTCTGTCCGTCCAGCTGGCTCCTCTCTGTCTCTGATAGCAGCTCGCCTCAGAGGCCAGCAGCAGCTCGGGTTAGAGAGTCTCTGCAGTGAGACCATAAACTTCTCTGTGTTGAGTTCACAGCAGCCTAAAGGAGCTACAGGAGCTACAGGAGCTACAGGAGCCGGAGAGACGCAGAGGTCAGTCCTGGAAACAGACAGTGTCGTCCGGTAGCTCGGTCATAGCAGGCAGAGGGAGAGAGAGGAGCTTCAACACTACAGCCTCACTCACAGATCCTCTATACCAGCACAGATGGACCACTACACACTGCGCATGCGCATGTGTGACTGGGTTAATGCGTCAGAGGGACACTTTTTTTTGTTGTTGAAACTTTGATTTTGATTTTTTTGGTTTTTATGTGAACATATAACATTTACTATGGGGGACAGGGCGTTCTCTGTCTCTGCCCCCACCCTCTGGAACTCTCTCCCCCAACACCTCAGATTCTCTCCCTCACTCAAATTCAAATCCAGACTCAAAACCCCCTTTAGAGAGGCTTTTAACCTGAAACTGATTGGTTTTTGTTTTGTTTTGTTTTGTTTTGCTGCCTTGCTTTTCTATTGTACACTTTATTTTCTTTTAAAGTGTCTTTGAGAATCTTTTAAAGCCCTTTTATTTTTTTTATTACTATTATTCTTATTATTCTTATTATTGAACAGGTGAGGACTAGGACATTGCATAACAATCAGTGAAACTTAAGTATCATAGACCGGTAGAAACAACCTCCAGCTCAACGCAGGAAAGACCAAAGATCTGGTGGTGGATTTCAGAAGTCCCCAAGTCCCCTCCTCCCACACCAGTGAACATCCAGGGCGCAGACATTGAGATTGTGAACTCTTACAAGTACCTGGGTGTTCACCTGAACAATAAAATGGACTGGTCAGACGACTCAAACACACTCTACAAGAAGGGACAAAGCAGACTCTTTCTGCTCAGGAGACTCAGGTCTTTTGGTGTGGAGGGGGCTCTTCTGAAGTCCTTCTTTGGTTCTGTGGTGGCATCAGTGGTCTGCTGGGGAAGCAGCATCTCTGCTGCTGACAGGAGGAAGCTGAGCAGGCTGGTGAGGAGGGCCAGCTCTGTCCTGGGCTGCCTGCTGAACCCTGTGGAGGTCACCCCCCCCCCCCCTCCAGGAGACCATAACAACACTAAGAAGCTCGTTCAGGGACAGACTTCTTCACCTGTGGTGTCTCACAGAGAGATACTACAGGTCTGTTCTTCCTGCAGTGGTCAGACTCTATAATCAATAATATATATATGTGTGTAAGATATGTTTATTTTTACCTCTTCCATTTTAATTTTAATTGCTTATAACTTTTTAATAATTGTTACTTTATAGGCTCTTGTTTGCTTTATATATTAATTTTGCACCTTGTCTGCTCTGTTACTGTGACACTAGAATTTCCCCATTGTGGGATGAGTAAAGGACTCTCTTGTCTTATCTAGGTACAGGACACACAAGCAGAAACCCCCGGTCTACAAATATGAGTCCAATGCTGAAGTGCTAAAAACTGCAGTTCATGGAGGATCCACTAGAGGCTGCCTCTGGAAGTACCAGAAACCACATACACACCCATTCAAAGAAGCCGATCTTTACAGCAGAAATAAACATGTTTACAGTCTGGTTCAGAAGACCAGTGGAGTCTGGTTCATTTCTAGATCGGCTCACGCTGTGAGGGGGGGGGATGTTTTTCTAACAAGACAACTTCAAAGATATTGAGATTATGAATCTTCAATGAGAGGCACAGCTGACTGTGGGAACACTGTAGCTGTTGGCTAGGAGGCTCAAAGCCCGCCTCTTTACGTCCCAATCACTCCACAGCAGCAATATGGCCGCCGCCGCCGACTGCCCTCAAAACAGCTCTTCAGAAACAGACGGGGGACGTCGCGGATACTACGTCCATATTTATACAGTCTATGAGTGCACAACAAAGGCATTCAAACACACAGGAACAGTTGAGAGTCTTTGTGGTTCAATCCCATTTTTTCCAGAGTGTATCCCCGTCTCCTTCTGAAGGCAAAGAGCAAAAGTCATTTATTCCATACTGTGAACAAAGTTAATGTTTTTAAGTAGTTTTAAAGGCAGGAGGGTTCTTTCTGGAGCCAGCCTCTTGTTATTGCTTTCTCACTTGCAGCCATGAAAATCTTCAGAAGGTATGTGTCTCTCTTTCTGTGGCCTTCAGGTGTTTTCCCAAGGTACAAAAAAAATGAAAGAAGATTCAAATGATATTTCTAAAGTCTCTGAGATGAAGTGTTCCACACCTCTCCAGAAAGACTGAAGGAACCGACAAGACCAGAAAACATGTACAAAGCCAGCAGAAGCTGCTGAATACTGAGACCCACATGATGTGGATTTCTGATGAGGGGTACTAAAAAAACATTAACATTCTTCCAACAGAAATCTCTCCAGAGAAAGTAATATGTGGATGAGGAGATGAGGACTGAGTTTGACACATTAAAGGTGACATATCACGCTTTTTTCATCAACATATATTGGTCTAAGAGGTCCCCAAAACATGTCTTTAAAGTTTATGCTCATAAAAACACTTTGAAATCAGATTCTGGTCTGCCTGTAAACCCCTCTTCTTCAGCCCTGCTCAGAACAGGCTGTTTTCTCTCTGACCACGCCCCCTCAGGAAGTGGGTGTGGCCTTGGCCGTCCGGCACGTTGATCTAATGTTTACATGTTGGCTGAATATACACGGCTGCTCACAGACCCGCGTTACTTCAACCCTCTGAATCTGATCCAGAATCTGATCCTGACGGAGAGGCGCCTGCAGCAGGACCTTTCTGAACCATTGGTCACAGATTTAGTGTTTCTTGTTGTTTTATTTGTCAGCATGTCGACGTGTGTCTTGGTACACAGCTACCAACATGTAGCTATGTGGCTATGCTAACTAGCGCTAGCACTTTTTTCCATGAAAACTAAAAATCCTCCACTAGATCTTCAAATCTGCAGACGTGGGGAGTCAAAGCGACCTTTGTGTTTATTAAGACAGCCTACAACTAGCATGCCTCCCTCCTAAGCTCCTTGTTAGCACACATGTGTGCAGGGAATGAAAAACGGAGGAGGGGTTGAGTTGTATTTTATACAGTCTATGGGCTGAACAAGCTCCGAGCTCTGACTTCCTGTTACAGACCGGATGGCGTTGTGACGTATGAAAAACACAGAAAACTGAAACGGCTGGTTTCAGCACACATTTACAGAAAGGTGGAGAAACCAGAACAGGGGCAGAATGGAGTCTTTGACTTTTCAGGGGGTTTGTAGACAGGGACACAGATTTCAGGGAGAGAACCATTAAAAAGTCCATTCTGCAGGATATGTCACCTTTAAAGAACCCATAAGAGACAGTCCACTAAGGAGAATCAGTCAGAGTGAGCCCTCTTTGTTTTGAACAGGATCTTTGTCAGAGCTGACAGGAGCTTCCTGATCCTTAGGAATTACCGCTGACGCTCCCTGACGGTCGGCCTTCCCGGTCCTCCTCTATGGTCCTCCTCCAGGGCTTAACATGTAGTTTTCCACACACACACACACACACACACACATACACACACACACACACACACACACGCACACGCGCGCACACACACACCAGGACTTTAACCATGTGCACTTTCACATCAGTTACTGAGACATGTCAGAAGGAATCTGTGTGAAGCTGAAAGTTCATTAAAACCCCTCTGACAGTAAATCTGAGTCCTGAAGAGGATCTTCATCCTGAGCAGTAAATACTCTGGAGAACAAACATGCAGGATTATCCTGGCACCAACACGGTCTCCACACTCATCCTATTAGAATGAACAGAAAACCATTACATTGTATTACAGCGCCACCTGCTGTTGGCTGGCAGGTACATGTGAATTTGACTTTGGTAAACTGTGCTCTCTTTGTACAAGGCATAAGAATAAGACCTACAAATAAAAATATAATAACAATAACATCAGCTATAAATACAGAAGAACAACAAGTAGGCATGACTAATATGTACAGGCTAAATTAATATGATAATAGTGCAGTGGTGAGTAGCAGAGGCAAGGTAAGGCAGCTTTATTTGTATGGAGCATTTCATACAGGAGGGCAACTCAATGTGCTTTACATTAACACATTAAAAGCATTGGAAACATTCAGACAGGCATAAAAGAACAGAATTAAAATGACAAATATAATAAAACAGAAAAGAAAAGGAAAATTAGGAATATGTTCAAAATAAAATTAAGTTAAAGTGAGTTAAAATAATCTAAGATAGGAAGGCAGTGTTAAATAAAAAGGTCTTAGTCTTTGATTTTAAAGAGGTGAGAGTTGGAGCAGACCTGCAGCTTTCAGGGAGTGTGTTCCAGATATGTGGAGCATAATGACTAAACGCTGCTTCACCATGTTTCCTTCTGACTCTAGGGACTGAAAGCAGACCAGTACCTGATGACCTCAGAGGTCGAGGTGGTTCATAAAGTAGGAGCAGATCAGCCTAAACCATTCAGGTCTTTATAAACCATCAGCAGGATTTTAAAGTCTATTCTCTGACAGACAGGAAGCCAGTGTAGGGATCTAAGAACTGGAGTGATGTGGTCTACTTTGTTGGTCCTTGTTAGGACTCAAGCAGCAGCATTCTGTATGAGCTGCAGCCGTCTGATGGACTCTAGGGAGTCCTGTAAAGACCCCGTTACAGTAGTCTAGTCTGCTAAAGATAAACACATGGAGGAGTTTTTCTGCATCCTGCTGAGACATGAGTCCTTTAACCCTTGATATATTCTGAAGGTGATAGTAGGCGGACTTTGTAATGGTCTTCATGTGGCTGCTGAAATGAAGGTCTGAGTCTAAGACTACACCAGAGGCAGAGGGAGTTTTTACATTATAAAAATAGTTAAATAATAAAATAAATAGAAATATGGAATTCTGCTTGGAGAATTGTTGCATTGTGTATTTACAGAGAGTATTGATCCGACAGGTATGACACTGTTATGTTTTAGTGTTCATCAGAGTGACAGCCATGTGTGTTGTTTATGGTGCAGAGCTTCAGAATAAATCTGTATGAACACTGAAGTTTACAGCACATCGCTCTGAGGACCACCTCGGTTTATTTAAAAATGATGACACTGTTAAATTAAGAAACTGAAAGCATCGCTGTAATCCAACAGGATCAGTTAAAGCTGCAGTTGGGAGGATTGGGTAAAAATGAGCTATCAAATAATGTCAGACCCTCAGATAAAAATGTTGGTGGGATTTTTGATTGGAATTTGAGTTTTGAGCCACAGGTGAATAAAAGTTGTCCAGTCTTGTTTTTATCAGCTCAGAAATATATCCAAAGTCAAGTCCTTAATGTCAGCAAAGGATCATCAGAGACAGATTCATGCCTTCATTTCCTCCCTCCTTGATTACTGTAACTCCCTGTACACACGTCTCAGTCAGAAACCAATCCTCTGTCTTCAAACAGCTCAAAATGCAGCAGCTTGTCTTTTAACAGGAACTAAAACATGTTCCCACATCACCCCAATGTTTTCTCATCTCCACTGGCTGTTGATTTGAAGATTCTTCTATTGACTTTTAAAGCCCTACATGGACTCGCCCCTCTATATATATATCTCTGAGCGTTTATCCCCCTACAAACCTGGTCTCAGTCTGAGATCCTCTGACAGTGCTCTGCTAGCTGTTCCAAGGACCCGACTGAGAACCAAAGGGGACAGGTCTTTCTCAGTCAGAGCTCCTATAGACTCTGGAAAAGTCTGCCAGAGGAGATCAGACCTGCAGAGTCAGTCCCTTATTCTGTCATTACTCAAAACACACTTTTACATGAAAGCTTTTAATGTGTGATTTTATATAAATGTAACTCTGATGTTAAGGGTCTGTTTTATGAGTTTGTGTGTAAGTTGTAAGTTTGAAAAGTGCTATATAAATAAAGTATTATTATTATTAACAGCCATCAATAAATGAGGTATTCTGAGATTATGGCGAGATCTCTGTGTTTTCCTCAGCCTCTGTAATCCTCAGCAATCTTTAAATTCCAATGTGTGGCTCTGACCAATCAGAGCCACTCTCCTGATTGGTCCTCCTACATCGTCCTGATTGAGCGCGCACTGCGATCTGTTAGTGGGCGGGGCTTACAGGAGCAGAGAGGGGTGTAGTGAGAGGGAACACTGGTGTGGAGGGGGGGTAGTGTTGACATTCAAAATCTCTCCCTGAACTCTTGTTTGTTCCAGGACTACCAACAGCAGCAGACGGACTCTGGTGCAGGTTCAGCCGGGTCAATCCTCTGGAGGCTTAACTCAAACAGTGACTGACTTCCTGCATCGCTTGCTTTCATGGTAACACTTCAGATCAATAATAACCCGGGACAGGAAGTAGTTCCCAACAACATTTTTTAATGATAAGAGACAGAAACAAAGCAGAGTACACACAATCTGATGAGTTAGAACATGCAAACTGGAAATACAAAAGCATGTGGATACTGCCTCCACGTCATTTTGAGACAGTGCAGAGTCATCGGACTGCATCAGTCTGTCATCCTCAGTATACAAACAGAGCAGAGGAGACGGCGGACACCATGAAGCAGAGAGAAAAACTCCACGAGGAAACACAGAGCCGGTTCAGTTTACACACACGTACATAAATACGCAAGAGGCACATTTGACCAGAGATAACCACCTACCAGGCGATCATGTCGGCCATGTTTGAGACGATTACTGTCCGTCTGTCTTCAGTCAGAAGATGAACCCATCATATCAGCAAATTCTATGACCAAAGACTGAAGACAACAGTGTTATCTGTATGTCCACACATGTTCCTGTTCCTCTACAATCATCCTGTGGTGCTTCACTGCTCAGAGGAGAGCTGGCTGGTTGGTTGGTTGGTTAGTTGGTGGAAATGGCTGCAGGGATCACAAAGTTGCTTCTTCCTTTGTCAGAAATTAAAAAACACACCGAACGCAAAACTACAAGGAGAGAGAGAAAGCAAAGGGACGTGTGAGAGTCCAACACTTTCATCACAGAGAAAATTAAAGGGGCAAGAAACAAGATCCAAACACAAGACAGAGTTCCTCTCAGAACATTCAGTCAACTTTCATTGTCCATTTCATTGTCCTCTTTTTGTCAAACCCTCCTGCTTTAAGACTCGATAGCAACTTTCATGATGCTGGTGGAAACCCCAGACATAAATAAAATCCTCCAGACGCCAACAAAAGGTGTTGGTGGTACAATTCCTCCGCCTTAACTTAAAGTCAGTAGCATAACTTCTCTGATTCACATCCCAGAGCTGCTCAAACACTTCAGCTCATCAGACGGCGTGAAGTCGGATTTAACACCAACAAATAAAAACAGACTGAACCAGGAAGCCGGTTTGTTCCAGCTCTCATGAAGCCGGTTTGTTCCAGCTCTCATGAAGCCGGTTTGTTCCAGCTCTCATGGAGCCGGTTTGTTCCAGCTCTCATGGAGCCAGTTTGTTCCAGCTCTCATGGAGCCGGTTTGTTCCAGCTCTCATGGAGCCGGTTTGTTCCAGCTCTCATGGAGCCGGTTTGTTCCAGCTCTCATGGAGCCGGTTTGTTCCAGCTCTCATGGAGCTGGTTTGTTCCAGCTCTCATGAAGCCGGTTTGTTCCAGCTCTCATGAAGCCGGTTTGTTCCAGCTCTCATGAAGCCGGTTTGTTCCAGCTCTCATGAAGCCGGTTTGTTCCAGCTCTCATGAAGCCGGTTTGTTCTTTCAGACCTGCTTCTGAGCCTCGTGCTGAAAGCTGCAACTTCTCTGTCCCCTGCATCAGTAGCACATTACAGCCACACTGTCCCTCCTGCTCTATAACACTGATCACATGTTATTACCAGCTGACATGTCTGAAATCAGAGACTCAGGTTTAGAGAAGGTCTGAAGTCTCCTTCTGTATGTTGTTACTTCTGAAGGGATGCAGACACAGCTCCCTCAGACTGAGTCAGTGCTAATATACTGGTTTAGTAGCCGTTCAGACACCACGGCGCACACATGTCTATAACCATGTTAGCTTCATGATGTTAATTATGTCTATTATAAGGACAGTGTTCAGATTAAGAAGGTCATGTAACCAGTAATTAGCCCTGTATGTGTATAAAAGCATGAAGATGCTCAGTTAAACCTCAGGAGAACAAAGACATTCACTGATCATCATCATCGTGTCCATCTTTCCTCACAACAAGCACTGAAGGACGATGCAGCAGATCCACGGGTCATGAAGCAACACAAAAATAAAAGCCTCCTGCGGTGCAGCCGGTCTCAGAGCAGGCGTCATGTCTCAGATATGCCTTTAGTGAGGCCGTGGGGTTTCCCCAGGCTCCCTCCAGGGCTGGCATGCTGGCTCTGTGGCCTGAACACTGTGGAGAGACCAGCTGGGAGTCCTCGTAATCCAGACCAGGCTTTTATTTGTTTTCTCTTTCTTAAAGAAATGCCTTGATCCTCCTCTCAGCGTGACGTCGGTCCAGAGGAGGTGGGAGGGGGAAACAGGAGCGCGAGGAGGAGGAGGAGGAGGAGGAGGAGGAGGAGGAGGAGGAGGAGGAGGAGGGGGCGGAGGAGGAGGAGGAGGAGGAGGAGGAGGAGGAGGAGGAGGAGGAGGAAGAGGAGGAAGGGGCGGGAACAGTCTCCCCTCGTGTGTCTGAAGGTGATATCACACACTTTAAAGGAAAGGTAGAGACAGACATGTGACTGGGAGGTTATTGGCTGTTGACGGTTGTTATGTGGTCGGTGAAGCGGCGTGTCTGCTGTGCGGCCCAGCGTTACAGACAGAAGGCAGTGAGTGGCAGCGTCTGTCTGGATGATGAGCCGACACGCAGGACCGAAGGCTTGGACAGAGTCCTCGTCTACGAGTCCAGAGAGTCCGCTGCACACCAGAGGAGAGAGACGGTCAGAGACGGACAGAGACAGACATTAAATATCTCATTTCTGCTTTGATCTTTGAAACACAGCAGCCTGACAGAACAACAGAGTTTCAGATCTTCAGTAAATGAAAGTGTAGAAATGTCCTGGAGTCTTTATTCATCACTTCTTTGATACGCTCTCCTCTCTGTTACACTTTCTGTCTCATTCAAACTTTCTGTACTCCGGTGTTGAACCATGAGACCTCAGTGGAAGTCTTTCAGGAGCCAGTCTGAACCTCTTTGTTCCTAGTTGGCATCATGAAACATATCCTGCATGTTAAACTGCTCCTGTGTATTAAACAATGCTCAGTCTGTCATTACACTGAGGGTTCTAACTGTTGAATATACAAACACGGTGCTTCCTCCTCTCAGAGCAGTGATCCACAAACAGCAGCAGCTTAATCACATCCACAGCGTGCCTCTCTGCATGAAGCTCCTGAACCTCTCCACATCTCAAAGACCGGTCTCTCTCTGCTCACCTTCCTGTGGCGGGTCCACGTTGATCTCCTCTGTCTCCTCTGTGTCATCCCTCATCTCTTCGTCCTCATCTTCGTCCTCCTCTAGTTCGCTGGCGATGAGCTGACGGGCCAGTTTGATGTTCAGGCCCTCGTTGTAGTGCATCTTCCTCATCATCTTAAAGTGGTTCTTTTTAGCTGCAGGGGAAAACATTCAACTTCTTACATGTGCAGGAAACAGTGAGAGCATCAGGGTATTTACTTTTACTGCAGGAAGGACCAACGTGTGTGTGTGTGTGTGTGTTTGTGTGCGTGTGTGTGTGAGTGTGTTTGTGTGAGGGTGTGTGAGTGTGTCTCTGTGTGTGTGTGTTAACGTGGACACTGATATAGACACTGGTCTGACAGTTTGACTTCAGTAATAAAATCTGGGACGGATTCATTGATGAAGAACTTTCTCACACACATTTTGGTGTCTGATTTTCCATCACATGGAACAAACATGGTGTGTGTGTGTGTGTGTGTGTGTGTGTGTGTGTGTGTGTGTGTGTGTGTGTGTGTGTGTGTGTGTGTGTGTGTGTGTGTGTGTGTGTTTCCTTCAGCTTCTTGTTTTCAGTGTAACGAGTGTGCTGCGTATGTTTATATTCAGTGTGTTAGCATTAGCCCTCTTTATGATCCTGTTCAGATGTTTGCATTGTTTAAATATAAGATCCATCACTTCAAATTTACCCTGTTCTTCAGGTGTCATCTCCTCCTCCTCTTCCTCACTGCTCTCTTCTTCCTCCTCCTCCTCTTCTTTCATGAGGAAGCGAGGCTCTGCACCCTCAGCTGCCACCAGCCTGAAAGAAGATCAAGTTAGAGAAGTTAGAAGGACTCATGGATTCAGAATCTTAGTCACGTGTTGACTCTTCTGAGAGTAAAAACCTGAAACCTGAAACCATCAGGACTCTGCAGTCCTACAGTCTCTGATCTCTCTATGGAGAGGAACACAGATGGAGAGATATGAGCGAGGGGGAGGAAGAGTGAAGCCATGTGAGCGTGTGTGAGTACTCGAACATGAGACCAAAATAACAAGAGTTACTCCCCACATCTCTCACACTCTCACAGCAGCTAACAGCAGAGGACCACATGAAGAATGGTTCACGGCTCAGCGGATGGTAGTAAATCAGTGCACAGCCTCAGGGGAAGCTCCACCTCACTGTACTACTGCAAACTCAGACAAACTGGCCTGATTCATCCAGAGAGACGGCTTCACCACAGAGCTCATCAGACTGAAGAGGATGGAGGGAGACGCAGGATGAAGAAAAAGGTGAGTGATGCAGGGAAGTGAATAAAGGATGAGAGAAGAGACTCAGAGCAGATGATGGAGGGATTAGACAACAAGAGAAGACAGAAAAAGGAGCAGCATTTGTATCTGGAGAGTCAAACAATAAAAGGCACTCTGTGAGGAAGTAAACAAAGGCGGCTAATTGACTCGCACGCCCCTAGCTAATCACCATCCTCTCTGTGGAACACACTCCAACCAGCTCGCCCCATCCCTGCATCAGGGCACTTATGTAAACACGACGGCCAACAGCAAACACTCCATCCAGGAGAGCGCTCTGAGCGGCACACACACATCTTTAAGTTCAAATAAACATTTTCACTTCATGGAAACCTTTCCAGCAGGGCTCTGCAAAGAGATAAATGTTTTAATAGAATGAAATCTGCAGAAAATACAGAGTCAGAGTGAGTCCCTGAGAGCAGTCACGGGTCTGCAGCTTCTCCTTTTAAAGTATCCTGATGAAGTTTGAGCTGCTGAGCATCCGGCTGTGACGCTCTGAGTGTTTCACAGCTAACCCTCACATCGCTCTGCCTTCCCTGGAATTCACAGCTGATGGGAAACTCCCATGAACCCATTGTGTATTGATCAGAAGCTTGTGCAGCAGCAGCAGAGGGTAAAAATGCAGGAAGCATTTCCAAACAAAGGAATGCAAACAGAAAGACGGTGTTAGCGGCTCACACTGATGTGTGTTTCTACATTTCATTTTTGAAAGATCTTAAAATGTAATTAGTGTTACACTCCAGAGGTAACCTAACCATTGTGAGCACACAGACGTAGAGTGGTAACATCCTGCAGAGCACACTGACGTGACCTTGTTCAGGGTGTTTTATATCCTCCATGATGAAGTGATCGTGTTCTCAGCAGCTTACCAACTACAAACAGAGCTGCAGAGAAACAAACCGGATTCTACTGCTGACCTTTACTACAACTCTCTGCTGGGAGTGTTTCTCAGTAGAGAGGGGGAGACACTGTCAACATGCATTTAGTAAACACAGAGCTTTGTCAAAAGCACTTGTAATGTCTGGGGTGAGCGTACTGTCTGCTGTGTCTGCATGCTGAATGTGTTTGTGTGGGAATGACATCACAACTTCCTGCCAAGACAACAACTCTGCACTGCAGCTTGGCAGACGTGTCCTTACCAACTCACTGACTGCAACTGGATGCTTCTCAGCAGACCGCCATGACACTCCTGCCATTATATTATACCTCACTATAGGTCACTATAGGTCACTAAAGGTCTCCATACCTCACTATACGTCATTATAAGTCACTATACGTCACTATATGTCACTATATGTCACTATAGGTCACTATAGGAAACTATTTGTGACTATACCTTACTATATATCACTATACCTTACTATACATCACTATACATCACTATACATCACTATATGTCACTATACATCACTATATGTCACTATACATCACTATATGTCACTATACATCACTATATGTCACTATAGGTCACTATAGGTCTCCGTACCTCACTATACATCACTATACATCACTATACATAGCTATACGTCACTATAGGTCACTATAGGTCACTGTAGGTCTCCATACCTCACTATACGTCATTATAAGTCACTATATGTCACTATAGGAAACTATTTGTGACTATACCTTACTATACATCACTATACCTTACTATACATCACTATATGTCACTATACATCACTATACCTCACTATACATCACTATACCTCACTATATGTCACTATACATCACTATACATCACTATACCTTACTATACATCACTATATGTCACTATACATCACTATACATCACTATATGTCACTATATGTCACCATACCTCACTATACATCACTATACATCACTATACCTTACTATACATCACTATACGTCACTATATGTCACTATACCTCATTATACGTCACTATACGTCACTATACCTCACTATACCTCACTATACATCACTATACCTCACTATACATCACTATACATCACTATACCTCACTATATGTCACTATACATCACTATACATCACTATACATCACTATATGTCACTATACCTCATTATACGTCACTATACGTCACTATACCTCACTATACCTCACTATACATCACTATACCTCACTATATGTCACTATACATCACTATACATCACTATACATCACTATATGTCACTATACATCACTATACATCACTATACCTCACTATACATCACTATACCTCACTATATGTCACTATACATCACTATACATCACTATACATCACTATACATCACTATACATCACTATACATCACTATATGTCACTATACCTCATTATACGTCACTATACGTCACTATACCTCACTATACCTCACTATACATCACTATACCTCACTATATGTCACTATACATCACTATACATCACTATACGTCACTATACCTCACTATACCTCACTATACATCACTATACCTCACTATATGTCACTATACATCACTATACATCACTATACATCACTATATGTCACTATACCTCATTATACGTCACTATACGTCACTATACCTCACTATACCTCACTATACATCACTATACCTCACTATATGTCACTATACATCACTATACATCACTATACATCACTATATGTCACTATACATCACTATACATCACTATACCTCACTATACATCACTATACCTCACTATATGTCACTATACATCACTATACATCACTATACATCACTATATGTCACTATATGTCACCATACCTCATTATACATCACTATACATCACTATGTCACTAATACCTCACTAGACCTAGCTATACGTCACCATACCTCACTATACATCACTATACCTCACTAATACCTCACTATGCGTCACTATGCGTCACTATGCGTCACTAATCCTCACTATGCGTCACTAATCCTCACTATACTATATGGCACTATACTATACGTACCTCAGTCGCTGAGTGTCCTGAGGACATCTTTGGAGTTTTTATACCTTTCAGTTATTGTAAAAAATATCTTGTCCAAGGGAAAGGATGTCCGTATCTGTGCTTCACCTGAGAGCACAAAATATTTTGCACTTTTGTTCGAGTTTGTATTTGTACTTAGATGAAGTCTCAAACTGGGACAACCTGCAGCAACACCAGCAGACACAAACCACACGTAGCAGATGTGTCACAGTGGTCCACCCTCCCTCCTTTGACTTCTCTTCCAAGTCTAAACTCTCTTTGCACTCGGCTCACGCCTGTTTCTTACTTTGATGCCAGGTCATCAGCTGCTAGTCCGCCGTGGCCTTCCGAGTCACTCAGCGCCCCCTCATCTTCATCGTCCCCCACCATCCTGAAAAGATAAATATTATGAGAAAGATGAAAGATAAACAGATAATGAGGCAGAGGAGGAGGGAGGGCTAACAGGGACAGGATATACAGACGCAGAAAGCTGAGGATGAACAGACGACAGAGGAGAGAGAGAGGAGAGACAGGCGACAGGCGACAGGAAGAGGATCACAAGGAGACAAAGAGGTGTGTGACAAAGGTGACCTCCCCTGCAGCACTCGGACATATAGGATTACAAACCTGCTGAGACATACCTGCAAAACACACAGTTTCTCCTCCACAGCTGACATTGGAGCTCTGAACTTGTGATTGTTTGAAGGTGTTTTTGGAGCTTCTATGCCTCCAGCTTGTGATTTATAATATTTGCATCTCGAGTATTTTGACGCCACTGACCTGTTGTAAGGTGTGCTGGGTTCATCGATCTTCATCAGGCCGTAGTCTTTGTCAGCTGGATGGTACGTGGCCAGGATGTTCATCTCATCCCATTTCTGTGACTTCTTCCTGTAAAAGGATCAAAGAAAACAAAGAAGTTTACGATGACGAAGTGGACAGACACCACCGTGCAGCAGCTTCACACCCACCATCACATCACTCAGATTCCTCCTGAGGGGAAGGGTGACCAGATTTAATCTGGGACTGAACGTGCCCCAGTTAAACTCAGACTATTTTGAGACCACACAGACAGAAATGTCACTGACTCTGTTTCTGACAGTTTTCAGAGGTGACATGGTTTCTTCCTTTGGCACCAAGGTAATCTAACTCAGAGGTGAGTAACAGTCTGAGACCTGAGGCCGTTCTGCAGCATGTGGACAGAGTCAGGAAGGAATCATCACAACGGCTCCACTCTCAGCTGAGGTATGAGATTATAAACTCTGATTCCTTCTTTGGGTTTTTTATTCAATTCAGACTAATCCTTGCTTGTTTAAGGAAAATGAAAAAAAACACAAATTCAGCACTGAATGGAAATATACCTCAAGTGGATCAAGAGACCAACTGCCATCACACAGCAGTTCAAGGAGAGGATAAGCCTCTCCTGCAAAGGTAAAGTATGTCAGACCTGACCGTGTTCATGAAACAAAAGGTCAGGTATCATGGGAGGCAGGCAGAGATACTAACCGCCTGCTGCTACAAGCTCCTGAGTTTCCAAACCCATCTCACTCCAAACAGAAAACAAATACAACTAATGACTCTGTCACCCTGAAGCACATACAAGACGCTTCCCCAACAAGATGAGCTGCAGTCTCGTTGATCAGGGTAACAGTGCGACTTCATACATCGGAGGCTCTGGTCATTGGCAGCTCCACCATAAATCTGCAGCCCTGCACTCCTGTATGTGTGTTTGCTTACACAACACAAGTCTTATTCTGCCAAACCTGTGCTGCCCTCAGACTCACTCGGACCCGCTCGCTCACCATGATGTACCTGACATCAGAAGAGGTCATCAAAACGTGCACACACTAAATATAGAGCTCATCTCTTCTGCAATGTGACCTCCACTCCAGGGTGCTCAACAGCTGGCCACACAACGCTCATTAAATAGAGTGAGTCATCACGGAGAGCTGAGCTGCACTATCAGGTAGCATAGTCAGAGGCTGGCGAGGAAAGGTCCAGACCTGTGCTCGACCATCCAGTGAACCCGCCGTGAGTAACCTCAGCCAGAGCTGGTTCCAGAGAGGAGCGAGGGGAAGATGCAACATGTTGCTTTCATGGACAGTGTTGCCGTCCCTCGTGTGTCTCGATGGCTCACAGTTTAAAAACACCAGTTTTTGGTTTGTCAGATTAGAACGTGATAAAAAACTCTGATTCAAGATTTTCTGCAGCGGCTGGTTTTTCGCTCATGAAGGACTCAAATCTCTGCTCCGTTGGCACGTTTCACAGGCGGCATTAAGAGGAAAAGATTACCCAAAGTTTGATACAAAGCCAGCTAGATTTAGGACTCAAACCGTTCCTTAAGCCTCCGTCATCTGTCCAGACTTTAGAGAAACAGACAGCAGAGGAGCACAGGGAATAAGGAGACACTGAACTCTGTGGAGGAGAATCTTAACCATGCCAAAAGGCTAAAAAGTGAAGCTTTCATTATTTATTATTTGAAATGTTTTATTCACATTTATTAGAATAAAAAGTAGCGTGTTAGCAGACTACATCTATTACCCACCGCTGCACCACAGCAGAGAAAAGAGGGAGAAATTAAGAAGCTTGTCAGTTTGCATTAGCTGTCCTTCACCGGTCACTGCTCGTCCTCGTAGAGCAGAGGTGCCCCGACTCCTCTTCATCATCACGTCTTCAGTTTCAAACGTTCCTGATCAATATAGATCCTGTCTGTATCTTTAAAGCTGGACTCCAGCTGACCTCAACACAGGAGAGGAAGAGAGTCTAACCCTGAATCAGAGAGTCATGGCTGTCCCTGCACAGTCAGGCCGAGGCTCACCACACAGTAATGGAGAGATCCAGTTTCATGGAGGTGCCCATGAATTATAAACAGGGGGGGGTGGAACATCAGCGTTAACTAAATAGTCGTGGTTGATTGAACAGGTAACGAAAGAGACTGTCACCCATGGGTTATACAACTGGTTGAGGAGACCTGATGTGTGCTCTGTATGCCTACAGAGTAATGAAAAAGAGATCTGATGTGTGCTCTGTATGCCTACAGACTGATGAAAGAGATCTGATGTGTGCTCTGTATGCCTACAGACTGATGAAAGAGATCTGATGTGTGCTCTGTATGCCTACAGAGTAATGAAAGAGACCTGATGTGTGCTCTGTATGCCTACAGACTGATTAAAAAGAGACCTGATGTGTGCTCTGTATGCCCACAGACTGATGACAGAGATCTGATGTGTGCTCTGTATGCCTACAGACTGATGAAAGAGACCTGATGTGTGCTCTGTATGCCTACAGACTGATGACAGAGATCTGTTGTGTGCCCTGTATGCCTTCGGACTGATGAAAGAGATCTGATGTGTGCTCTGTATGCCTTCGGACTGATGAAAGAGATCTGATGTGTGCTCTGTATGCCTTCGGACTGATGAAAGAGACCTGATGTGTGCTCTGTATGCCCACAGTCTGATGAAAGAGATCTGATGTGTGCTCTGTATGCCTTCGGATTGATGAAAGAGATCTGATGTGTGCTCTGTATGCCCACAGACTGATGAAAAAGAGACCTGATGTGTGCTCTGTATGCCTACAGACTGATGACAGATATCTGATGTGTGCTCTGTATGCCTACAGACTGATGACAGAAATCTGATGTGTGCTCTGTATGCCTAGCTGTATTATCTATGTTGGATCTAGCCACCCCGGATGCTTCCAGAGAACTCTTTTTCCTCCCTTTCCTCAAAGACGGACTATTTTTGTACCAACACAGAAAAGCTTTATTCACTGTTGGGAATGAAATCCACTAATAACTGCTGCCATCCTTCAGTGGCCTAATTTCTCGCGCTGCAGCTGAGACAGGACGGTTACTGAGGTCTCTGCTCACAAACACGTCGATCATCTTACAGAGAAGGTGGTTGGACGTGTGATCAATGGAGCAGATTGATTTTGTGCTGTATCATGTAAACTGACCTAATTTATCAGAAGCATCATACTACACGCATGTTTCTTTCTAATGGCACCATCTTTTAATTCTCAAAATGATTCCATGACACGGCCCAAATCTCTGACTGATCAGAGCTGAGCAGCGTTCAGCAGGTGGAAGGTGATTCTTATGAAGCAGAATGTCAGTTAGATGTTGACACATGCAAAGCCTTAAGATCCCAACGTGTTGGACTCTTTATCTTTGAGTGGACTCAGTCTCATATTTAAAGCAGAGTTTGTTGGCAGCATGTCACAAATAAAGCTTTGCAGAAACATACCTATTATTTTACAGAAAGGCCTTTTCAGAGTATTTATATTGGCCTAGACAAAAGAAGAAGTTTGTTGTTCATTTTTTTATGTTGAGTGGAAGTAAAAGTCCCCCCCTTGTCTCACTTATAAAACCTAAAGTAGTTTTAAAACTAAACACAAGGTGTTTGGGACGGAAACAAAAAACACTGGAGTTCATTATATTAAAACATGAATCCACGTTTTTACTTTAAACTCTAACAAACACCTGAAGTCGAAGCATCTCTCAGTGAGCTCTGCGTGTCCAGAGTTTCCTCAGGGTGGCGGCGGGACTGAAAGCACAGGGGTGACTTCACAGACTGGTTTGCAGTCTGTGAACTGTGTGTGCAAATGTGTGAAATGAGCCATTTTCATTTTGTTGTTTACTCTAATTAAGCCAAGTAGCAAAAGTTTCATGGCGAAAAAATACTTTCAACATTTCTTTTAGATTTCTCAACTTTAAAAAGGGTCAATTTGACCCACAACAGAACAAGAGGGTTAAAGTATAACTTGTGAAAGATGATGATGATAATGATGATGATGATGATGATGATCTCTCTTACAGTTTGTTTTATTTTCATAGAGATCATTGAACAGTGTCGGGTTGTTATAAGCTCACAGTAAAACAGGAGTTATTATTAAACTAATGAAGTTTACATGAAGACAAACAGAAAACCATACTTAGATTTAAAAAATCAAATGTAATAATTCCTTAAATTACTTGCATTTAAATACTTGGATTTAAATACTTAGATTTAGTAAATACTTAGAGGTAATAATTACTTAAATGACTTAAATAATTACTTACATTTCTTACATTTAAATACTTGTATTTAAATACTTATATTTAATAAATACTAAGAAGTAATAATTCCTTAAATTACTTACATTTAAATACTTGTATTTAAATACTTATATTTAATAAATACTAAGAAGTAATAATTCCTTAAATTACTTACATTTAAATACTTGGATTTAAGTACTTATATGTAGTAAATACGTAGAAGTAATAATGACTTAAATGACTTATATTCAGTAAATACTTAGAAGTAATAATGACTTAAATGACTTAAATGTAATATTAGTTGGTGAGTTCCTGTGAGTCCATGGAGCATGAGGTCAGGTGAAGCCTCTGTAATATTTCCTATTATGGTCATATTTGTCTGTTTATCTGGATTAATGGTCTTTATCTCTGAGTGATCCCCAGTGTGAGCAGGTCGATGAGTGTTTGTGTTGTTTCTGATCAACAGATCCATAAAATAATTATTGATTATCTCTCATGGATGACTAAGAATGCTAACCTCACCGTTAGCTGTCAGGTTAGCTCCTGGTCTCATTGACAGGTTTGATCCCCTGCTGGTTTCAGACTCAGGAACATGAAGTTTAATGAAGTTTAATGAAGTTTAAAGAAGTTTAATGTTACAGTAATGTGTAGTTTCACTGACACTGCTGTCACAGCTAGCATGAGAGAGGCTAACAGCTTAGCTAGCTGCTGTCACCTAGCTAACAACCAAGCGGCAGAAAGGCAGAGAACTTACTGCTGGTCATCCTCCGGGAGTCCGGGGACTGGTTCCGGAGCCTCTCCTGGGACTTCTTCGGGTACAGGTCTCACGGTGGACCCGCTGGTCTTGTTCTTCAGGATCCCTTTGATCGGCCGGGGAGCTGCCATCATTCCCAGACCGTCTCACCGGCTCCACTATTCACTGTCTGCTTCACTGAGGTGATCTCTGCTCTTAATAACCACACACAGGTTCTGGATTCACCATGATCCCACACAGAACTTAGTGCTGTCCCATAAACTCAGGAGAAACCAGGATCCAGAGCGGTCTGACGGCTCAGCATGTCTCCTCCCCGGTTCCTCTCGGACTGGCGGGGCAGCAGCACCGCTAACGGCTAGGCTAGGCTGACACATCGCGAGAGCTTGGAACGAGACTTCATACAAGATCTCGTCTCTCTCTTTGCTTGGACACAAATGATAGATCAGTTGAGAGCAGAGCCATCAGTACAAACCTATTATATACCTTATTATACAGTCTATGGAACACACCTATTATATACCTTATTATACAGTCTATGGAACACACCTATTATATACCTTATTATACAGTCTATGGTACAAACCTATTATATACCTTATTATACAGTCTATGGAACACACCTATTATATACTTTATTTATACAGTCTATGGAACACACCTATTATATACCTTATTTATACAGTCTATGGAACACACCTATTATATACCTTATTTATACAGTCTATGGTACACACCTATTATATACCTTATTTATACAGTCTATGGTACAAACCTATTATATACCTTATTTATACAGTCTATGGTACAAACCTATTATATACCTTATTTATACAGTCTATGGTACACACCTATGATATACCTTATTTATACAGTCTATGGTACACACCTATTATATACCTTATTTATACAGTCTATGGTACACACCTATGATATACCTTATTTATACAGTCTATGGTACACACCTATTATATACCTTATTTATACAGTCTATGGTACACACCTATGATATACCTTATTTATTCAGTATATGGTACAAACAGTTTCTGTTAAATGTGTTTTAAAAGCTTCAGGATATTTATTGATATTGGTATTTCCTGCAGACCTTTGAGTTACATACAATAACTTGTTATAATGATAATTCTGTGTGATACCAAGCTAAACAAAGCAAGACTGTGCACTGTGTTGTTAAAAAGGTACAGACATAAACCAGCGTCTTATCTGAGTTTATTTCTTCACTTGATTGCAGTTGACGCATTCATTAGATAATTCAAACTGAAACTAGATATGTGTGGGTTAAGTACATTAATATATATATATATATATATATATATATATATGGCAAGCCGTTCAGGAAATTAATATATATGGAATGAAGTCTGAATATATGGATTGAAAGTCTGAATATATTAAATGAAACTTGATATATATGGAATGAAACTCGATATATATGGAATGAAGTCTGAATATATTGAATGA
>NC_048273.1:1089212-1099212 GCF_009762535.1 Notolabrus celidotus | reverse complement strand
GTATGTATGTATGTATGTATGTATGTATGTATGTCTGTATGTATGTATGTATGTATGTATGTATGTCTGTATGTCTGTATGTATGTATGTATGTATGTATGTATGTATGCATGCATGCAATAAAAAACAAATCTTGAGAGAAAAAAAATGTATAAGACAGACATGTAAACTATTATTATTATTATTATTATTATTATTATTATTATTATTGTGCATCTGATCCATCCAACTCTTCCTGAATATAAAATGTCATCTCCATGATATAAGGTAACACCATCACACTGCTTCAAAGGGCTTGTCATTATTTGGACTTTTGTCAACACAGTATTGTGATCATGACTCATCACTTCCTCTAAACAAGTTCAATGAAAATAAATCTGCATCCATCAAATCTCTGGTTCAGTGAAGAGCACTGGAAGGCACATTCAGCTACGAGCATGAACTCAGTGTCTCACACAGGTTTCATTTTATAATGTCACATCAAGCCTGAGATAAACTTCTCACTTGTCTCTCTAAAGGACTCTTCAGTGTTCATGTTGTCCATCTGGAGATGAGTGCTTTTGAGTGGACACGTTTCCTGATCAGGGTCCGTGCTATTTTCAGCTGCTTCAGCCAAGGCTTCTCTGTGAAGGTGCTGCAAAAGAAACATACATACAGTGAACTAAAGCTGTAACACAGCATTAACATCTCAGAGTAATTATCATCCTAAGTTCACTATTCATAGTATTATATATAGTGACACTGCTGTCAAAAGAGGCCAGAGTCTACGTTTGAAGTAAGTCACTTAGTTAGTACAAGTGTTCCCACAAAGATACTTCTACCATATTCCTCTCACACATCCCTCAGACCAAGACTCTCTAACGACTTGTAACACAAAATGTAAGATGTAGTGCAAAGGTCAGTCTGATTACTGAATGACCTTTAACCTGAGTCACAGGTCCCAGTGACCCAAAGTTTAACCGCCCTACTTCCTGAAAGCAGTCAATGTCTAAACTGAATTACAGAATACCAACAGAAATATTTGCTAAACAGATATTACATGGATGAGTGTTTTTAATGAACACAGTGGATAAAGACCTGGCAGTGGTCAGGCAGTGGACGGCGTTTTCTCTGGGTGTCCATCCACAGAGGTGAGAGAAGGGCTCCAGAGATGCAGTGAGACGATGAGAAGAATTTGGTGACGCACCAACAAACCCCGGCCCGTTGATACTCTTCCTGGTAACTGATGGGAGTAAAAACTTGCTCCTACATGAGCTGCTGTCTTCCTCACTGATTTCTTTAAACGCCCCATCAGTTCTACCTTTTGAATCATGTCCCCACATTTTCTCTTGCAGGCTGGGTAGTTGCAAAGCTTTTGTCTTGGTTCCTCTACTTGGTTTTGTCACAGATCTCTTGGACTTGGAGGACATATCTGGTTGGTTGAAGCCATCTACCAGCAACTTATCACCCGCCCTGGCTTTGAAGGCAGCATTGGTGTACTGGCATCGATTTGAAGCTGCTCTTTTCTGCCCTAAACCCACCCAGCGTTTTATCTGGAGGTAGATCTGCATGGGCAGTGTCATGTTTGACAGGGATACTACAGAGTACAGTTTGTTGGCTAAGTACCGCACACAATCTCTGTGACCCCGCTGAAGAGCAACCTTTAAAGGGTCGTGACCTTCAGCGTCCCGACATGCCAGGGTCGAAGGGTTCCTGGCGACAAAGAGTTTGAGGATGAGGAATTGACTGCTCTCTGCAGCGATATGGATGGGACACTTTTCTGTGTCTCTGTGGGCGGTTTGGTGGCACCACTGGCGATAGGGATGGACTCCCACTGGCTCCTCAGGGTGCACCCCCTTCTCCAGCAGCCAGGCTGCAACATCCAGATGGCCTAAAGAGGCAGCGATGTAAAGTGCAACCTGCAGCTGAAACCTGGAAAAGCAAAGAAAACTCCTGGTGGATTAGCTGCACTGCAACAGCTCTGTGTTTTAGTCATGTAAGAAATGTCTGACCTCATCACGGGCTTGTTCTCTGATAGGTTGCTCTGGACTCTCAGTCTGTGACCCAGGAGGCAACCCTGGAGGAACTCTACCCATCCATCCCATGTGTCTAATCGGAGAGTAGAGCCTGTGTTTAAAAAACAAGGTACAGAATTTAAAATAAATCTTTTGGAGAGGGAAATATTTCTTTGTTGATATGAGAGTGAAGCTCTGTTGCATCTCTTAAAACAGTTGACTCAGACAGTCAGATTAATAAAACATGTTGTATCCGTCATATAAGGTTTGTAATATCCACAAATGAAACAAACACATTATAAATATGATAAACTACATCTCAGCAAACTGGATACATATCTATCAAACTAATGAAGTAAATAAGAAGCTACTAGCTAGTCACAAAGTTCACACAACAGCTCCTTCATAGTTGAAAGTGATGCAGTTCAACAGTTTAAATCTAAAGTAGGCCGTACCTATTTCAATGGTGTAATCCTGCAGCTGGTTGCAGTCATAGAGCTGCACACCGGCAGGAGTGCTCAGTCTGAAGCTGCTGACAGGGAGGCCGCTCTGCACCGAGACCAAAGATTTGAATCTAGCAACAGATATGTGCAGAAGAGCCTCGCTTCCCATGATCTGTAAGGTCTCTCCTGTCACAGCATTGAACACACGCATCACAGGTCTTTGTTCACTCTGAAACATAAGTCAAACAGCACAGCGCTTTGCAGTTAGCAGCTCAGATACTACCTGACGTCACATCAGGAGGACTGTGATTATCCTGGGTCACCTTAAATCTGCTGTTGGTCGTCACAGAGTAAACATCTGTTTAGAGAGAGGGACTTCCTCTCAACCAGATCCTCTTAGCCCCCCCAACACAGATCGGCATGTGCAGTCATAATAGTGCTGGACTCATAACCAATCAGAGGACATAGTAGTGGCTGCCCCTTAACCAATCAGGACAGAGGATTGGAGATTAGCTCTGATTGGTCCGTCACAACGGGACAAGGGGAATAATAACATTGCTTGATACAGAGGCGTTGGAAAACACAGAGATTTTGCAATAGTCTCAAATTACTCCACCTACTGATGAGTAGTGATGGGCATTATGACCTTTTCTCCCACCCAGCAGAAAAAAAAGGAACAATTTTACACAATTCCTACCAACAGCAGCTTTAATATTTACTTCAAAATGTACAAAACACAGGATACTAAGATACTTACTGAAAAACTTTCATCTGAGGAAACATTTTATGAGCATCAGTTAAAGAGGGAAACCAACAAAAGATGTGAAATGTCAGAGACTGTGACGCAGACCAGCATTTAAAGTCTGGTGACTGAAACACACAAGGTTTATGAGAGGTTGTTAAACGATGACAAAAGCTGAAAAGGGACACACACTTATTTGCCACGGTGACGAGCCGGGAATGTGTCCTGATACAGAAACTGAATAATGAGGACAAACAGAAAATGAGTTTATGGGGACATCTATAAACTCATGTCCCTCCTACCTCTCTTTCATGGCATCACCTCGCTCTCTGTTACACCATTCTGACATCAAATTCACTCAGCATGAGGATGTGTTTGGTGAGGAATGTTCTCAGCTAATGAATATGTATGTGATAGCAGACTAATCTTAGCAGCTCCAAAATAAGAGATGAAGAGTAACTGGTCTTGTGCTGAAGTTTCAGGGATGTATTCAGGGACAGAAGGAACTTCAGCTTCCACAATATGAAGGCTCAGAATACGTCTCCTCTCACACCAAGTGCTGATGAAAATGACACTTGAATCTGAAGGCCAAGCTTTCCTGTAGTCATTGGTGTCAGTAACACATTTTTAAAAAGGCCTCATCCTCTCTCAGCTGATTGTATTTACTTCACTTCCCCACACAGCTCATAATCTCTTTGAATGTGTTAGTACCTTTCTGAGGCACTGGAGTGCACTGCCACTCCTGATACCCACGTCACACAGAGCCCAGGTGTCCTGCAGCGCTGCACCACCATAGATAAGCTCCAGGTACTGCCGGGCCTGTTTGTCATCAGAGAGGTGCACAAGAAGATGTTCCTACAGGGAGGACAGAGAGAGAACATGTCACGTTTCACAGTTTCACAAAGCACCTCACACTGAAGAGGTAAAACTTCAGTCACCTCCTCTGAACCAAATCATCAGGCATATCTTCTACATGCTGCTAAGACTTGTCAAGAAGTTGAGATCCACTAACAACAATTCCTCCATGATGGTTTTTATTACCTTTACCATCTGCTTCATGGCCCCCACGGTCTGATCAGGACGGACATCAAAATGCTCACAGGCGCCCTCGAAGCAGATGAAGACCCTCATGGTCAGGACGTCCTCTGTCCTCCTGGCTCCTCTGTGGCGCTCTGGTCAGAAAGAGGAGTGTGAGTTTGTTGAAAGGAAGGTTATTGTGGGGAGGAGTCAGGAGTTGAATGGGATTGGTTTAGGAAGCCTAATTATTCTGAAAATGAGGAAACAAGTTGATAAAAGACCGTTTAGGTCTGAATTATGTGTTCTTAAACTTCTTTAAGTCGATGTGTTGGAAGCAGGAAAGACAGAAGAGTGGGTCAGAGCTTCTCTGAACTCTGGTTCTGAGAGAAAGGTATCAGAACACCCAGAGTGCATCGCAGTAAGGGACTGCAGACCAGCCAGGGTGCCTACAAGGTCAAGGTGTTGACTTGACTTTAAAATTCCCTCGATCTCAATCTAGCCAAGGATCTATGTCAGGGGTTCTCAAACTTTTTGGAACCAGGGACCCCTTACAGTTGAGAAACCTGTCCAAGGACCCCCTCATAGCTGTAACACAGATTAAACACATTAGTGATGTGTCATGATCAAAAGTTCTGGTTCTGGTTCGGTTCGGACTCTGGGAGTCGATGCTTTATAGTGAATCATAAGAGTTTGGTTCTGGTTGGGTTCAGTTCAGGTCTGGTTCTGGTTCGGTTCTGGTTCGGTTCTAGTTCGGTTCTAGTTCAGTTCTTGTTCTTGTTCTTGTTCGGTTCGGTTGTGGTTCTGGTTCTGGTTCTGGTTCGGTTCTGGTTCGGTTCTGGTTCGGTTCTGGTTCAGTTCTGGTGCTGGTTCTGGTTCTGGTTCTGGTTCTGGTTCTAGTTCGGTCCGGTTCTGGTTCGTATCTGGTTCGGTTCTGGTTCTGGTTCGGTTCGGTTCTGGTTCGGTTCTGGTTCGGTTCTGGTTCGGTTCTGGTTCGGTTCTGGTTCGTATCTGGTTCGGTTCTGGTTCGGTTCTGGTTCTGGTTCGGTTCGGTTCTGGTTCGGTTCTGGTTCGGTTCTGGTTCGGTTCGGTTCGGTTCTGGTTCGGTTCTGGTCCTGGTTCTGGTTCTGGTTCGGTTCGGTTCGGTTCGGTTCGATTCTGGTTCGGTTCTGGTTCTGGTTGCTTGAGTTTGGTTCTGGTTCGGTTTGCTTAAGTGTAGTTCTAACCCTAACCCTAACCCTAATCGTAACCCTAACCCTAACCCCAACCCTAACCCTAATCGTAACCCTAACCCTAACCCTAACCCCAACCCTAACCCTAACCCTAACCCTAACCCTAACCCTAACCCAATCCCAACCCTAATCCTAACCCTAACCCAATCCCAACCCTAACCCTAATCGTAACCCAATCCCAACCCTAACCCTAATCGTAACCCCAACCCTAACCCTAACCCTAACCCAATCCCAACCCTAACCCTAACCCTAACCCAATCCCAACCCTAATCCCAACCCTAACCCTAACCCTAACCCAATCCCAACCCTAACCCTAACCCTAACCCAATCCCAACCCTAACCCTAACCCTAACCCTAACCCTAACCCTAACCCTAACCCTAACCCCAACCCTAACCCTAACCCTAACCCAATCCCAACCCTAACCCTAACCCTAACCCAATCCCAACCCTAACCCTAACCCTAACCCTAACCCTAACCCCAACCCTAACCCTAACCCTAACCCTAACCCTAATCGTAACCCTAACCCTAACCCTAACCCCAACCCTAACCCTAACCCTAATCGTAACCCTAACCCTAACCCCAACCCTAACCCTAACCCTAACCCCTAACCCCAACCCTAACCCTAACCCTAACCCTAACCCAATCCCAACCCTAACCCTAACCCTAACCCAAACCCTAACCCTAACCCTAACCCCAACCATAACCCTAATCGTAACCCTAACCCTAACCCTAACCCTAACCCTAACCCCAACCATAACCCTAACCCTAACCCTAAACCTAACCCTTACCCTAACCCTAACCCTAACCCTAATCCTAACCCTAACCCTAACCCTAACCCTAATCCTAGGTTCAAGTTGTCTTTACACCTGAGGCACTTCTGTGTTTACAACAGCAATAAGACCTCATGTGTCAGGCCCTTTAGTCACAAAGTTCAGGTGCAGTTAAACATCATGTCTTCAGTTCAGGAAAGGAGCGGCTGTCGGCCTGCGTCTAATGCAAGCTGCTTTAATAATTAATCTTAACACACTTTTTAAAAGCTACATTTTCTATTTGTCTAAATGGCATTCTCTCCAGGAGAACCAAAGTGAGAGTCTTACTATCCACAGTTATTATCAGACACTCACAGCTTCATTTTTACCATCCAGGCTAAACATGTTTCATATCAGCAGAAAAATAGATCTCCTACATCCAGCCGTCACTTATCACATTCTTATATTGGATATCAACATTTATTCTGGATATCTGCTATTAATATTATGATTCATAATAAGAGGAAAGTATAATAACAGTTCAAATACTGGATGGTAGATACCTCAGGAATAATCATTCACATGTATCTATAAGGATGAACATTTATTTATCTGTAAATGTTCATCCTTATAGAAGGAGCACTTTGGGATTTTCTCTTCATGTAAAGTGTGTTATAAATAAAATGTATTATTATTATGATTAAAGAATGACTGTGGAATTCTGAATTTCTCTCTTTTTTAAAATTTACTTTAACTCTATGGGGTCTAGGGTTGTCTGTTTCATTTTGATTAAACCTTTATATTTCTCCTTATAAACTTTTTAACTTGCCTTGTTTGGTGTAATTTTTTTCAGCACAACCCCACAAGTGTGAGTATGCAGTTATTATTTTTTCATTTTGACAGCAAGTATTAACACACTTGACCTTAAATCACACAAAAAACATAAAATCCCCAAATAGGAATACTGTGATGTGAATTAAACTGGATGTTCTGATCATCATGGTTCTCTACAGTTAATGCAAGTCATACATAGGAAGTTGCTCTTTGTTAACTATAGAGGGGGCTATTGGTTAAAATGTTGTTAGGACACTAGACAGAGGAGACCATAGGAAGAGACCTGCAGCACTTCTGCTGTAAATCAAACTTCTTCTCTTCACACCTTCAAACACCTTCTGTCAGGTAATATCATCATCACACAGGAAGCTGGAGGACAGCTGTATTTGGAGCTGTCAGCTCGGGTCGTTCATGTGACTGTAAAAGGAAACAAATGGGTGTTTCGTCACGTGGATATGTTTACGTCTGGAGTCACTTCCGGGATAGAATGATTGGCAGCTGTGTCGTCCAATCAGAGGCCGAGCCTGCAGTGGTGCATATGGCGGAAGTTTGTGCTCATGAAAGAAGAAGCTAGCGGAGGATTAAACCTTTACATACTGTCGGACTTCAAACGGGATGAAGTCCATCCTAAATATCGACCCCTGTGTGTGTTCCTCTACACGAGGCCTTCACCTGAGGAGTGACGTCACGGCCAGCAGCTGAGGTCCCGTAGGAGACAGAGCTCGAGACAGAAAGAAAGGTAAACACCCACGACAGGCAGCTAGCTACCTGTGTTAGCATCATGCTACCGAGGGTACAGGACGCTCTGTTACTGAGGCTCACAGACTGGATACATACAAGCTACAAGCTATATTAAATACCATAATAATGCTCCGTTATAACATGTTTATTAATATCATAATAAAGCTTCTTTATAGACTGGATACATACAAGCTGCAGGCTATATTAAATAACATAATAATGCTACTTTATAACATGTTTATTAAATACCATAATAAAGCTACTTCATAGACTGGATACATACAAGCTAGCTTCTTTATAACATGTTTATTAAATACCATAATAAAGCTACTTCATAGACTGGATACATACAAGCTAGCTTCTTTATAACATGTATATTAAATAACATAATAAAGCTTCTTTATAACATGTGTACATACAGGCTACAGGCTATATGAAATACCATAATAAAGCTTCATTATAACATGCATATAACATACCATAATAAAGCTTCTTTACATACTTTATAAATAAAGGCTGGCTTCTTTTTAATATGTATATTTAATAACAGAATAAAGCTTGTTTATAAGAAAACAACACAGTTAACATTTACCAAGAGGGATATTTAATAGCATATATGTTTATATATAATACATAATAACAATAACATATCAGACTACAGAAGTATCAGGATCAATGACGTTTCTGGAGTTTTTAAGCTCTCAATAAACTGAGAATTATCTCAGTTTATCTTTATTCTTCAATCTTATTTTAGAGAGAATTATGTCATTTCATATATGGATCATATGTTTGTTGTGATGTATTGATTGTATGTTTGTTGTTGTGATGTATTGATTGCATGTTTGTGGTGATGTATTGATTGCATGTTTGTTGTGATGTTGTTTGTTGTTGTGATGTATTGATTGCATGTTTGTGGTGATGTATTGATTGCATGTTTGTTGTGATGTATTGATCGTATGTTTGTTGTTGTGATGTGTTGATTGTATGTTTGTTGTTGTGATTTGTTGATTGTATGTTTGTTGTTGTGATGTGTTGATTGTATGTTTGTTGTTGTGATGTGTTGATTGTATGTTTGTTGTTGTGATGATGTTTGTTGTTGTGATGTATTGATTGTATGTTTGTTGTGATGTATTGATTGTATGTTTGTTGTGATGTATTGATTGCATGTTTGTTGTGATGTATTGATCGTATGTTTGTTGTTGTGATGTGTTGATTGTATGTTTGTTGTTGTGATGTGTTGATTGTATGTTTGTTGTTGTGATGTGTTGATTGTATGTTTGTTGTTGTGATGTGTTGATTGTATGTTTGTTGTTGTGATGTGTTGATTGTATGTTTGTTGTTGTGATGATGTTTGTTGTTGTGATGTATTGATTGTATGTTTGTTGTTGTGATGTGTTGATTGTATGTTTGTTGTTGTGATGATGTTTGTTGTTGTGATGTATTGATTGTATGTTTGTTGTTGTGATGTGTTGATTGTATGTTTGTTGTTGTGATGATGTTTGTTGTTGTGATGATGTTTGTTGTTGTGATGTATTGATTGTATGTTTGTTGTTGTGATGTTTGTTGTTGTGATGTATTGATTGTATGTTTGTTGTGATGTTGTTTGTTGTTGTGATGTATTGATTGTATGTTTGTTGTTGTGATGTATTGATTGTATGTTTGTTGTTGTGATGTATTGATTGTATGTTTGTTGTTGTGATGTATTGATTGTATGTTTGTTGTTGTGGTGTATTGATTGTATGTTTGTTGTTGTGATGTATTGATTGTATGTTTGTTGTGATGATGTTTGTTGTTGTGATGTATTGATTGTATGTTTGTTGTGATGATGTTTGTTGTTGTGATGTATTGATTGTATGTTTGTTGTTGTGATGTTTGTTGTTGTGATGTATTGATTGTATGTTTGTTGTTGTGATGTTTGTTGTTGTGATGTATTGATTGTATGTTTGTTGTTGTGATGTATTGATTGTATGTTTGTTGTTGTGATGTTTGTTGTTGTGATGTATTGATTGTATGTTTGTTGTTGTGATGTTTGTTGTTGTGATGTATTGATTGTATGTTTCATTCTTCACCTGCCTTTATGAACACAGAGTAAAAGCATGGGGTTGTATCCCGGCCTCCATCCAATAAGTGAAATCTAACCAGAGGAGCATAAAGTGTAATCTCATGTAAGGAGGGAAACAGCCGACACGTCTCTGAGCAGTTTGCTGAATCAGGATTTTACACTGTGTGTTTTATATGGAGGGAAATGGC